>NC_140937.1:126608052-126825552 GCF_014529385.1 Adiantum capillus-veneris
TTGGGATGGAGCAGAATTATGATGGTCACCTTTAGTCTCGACCAACATGGCCATAGATTGCACATTGCATTTGGTCTATTGTCTTGGAAGTCATCAATGTTCCAGGCTGACATGTCCTTTTTAGATGAGTGAAAGAAAATACAATGATGCCCTTTTCCATGGTCATCTGTATAGACAAATCAGCATGTGCTATCTTTCCACGAAGGAAAAACTAAAATAACTTGCCACTATTGTGAGAAAATGGTCACTTGTTCACCTGGATATGTAATGGAAGCAAGGCAACACAAAACCAGAGGGAGACCATGCAATATACAATTTGCTAGAGAGGATAATGAAGAGATATATGTCAGTGAATATGAAGCAAGAGAACGCATTTCAGAGAAGGAAGGAGAGGATTCAGAAAGGTGTATTCAAGAGGTCAAAGTTGCACACAAAGAGTGGGCTTTGCGAAGGATGCCAACCAATTGCATGAGGAAATGTTTTAGAATGGAAGGGAAGAAAAATTGTGGTAACAAGTTAGAGAGCCGTCAAGTGGGATTGGTTGAACCATGTTTTTGGTATGAGAGAACATTTATAGACAAGTCGATTGCACAATGGATATGATTCTGCAATCATGATGTAAGCCATACACCAAAAGTACAGAGACAATTTAAATTTTCACATGCCATTCCTACATTCAAGCGAGTGGATATTGGAGCCAACTTATCAAAGGAAGAGAGTGACATCTTGGTGTGAAGTGATTTTCAATTTTCAAATTTCGCAACACCACCATGAAACATGTACAATACATCTTTTTCTCTTACGGAGGGAGGCTCTAGTAGCAGGAAGCACAAGTGGAGGCATGGTATTTCCAAAGAAGCGTAGAAGAAATTGGAGTCAATTTTGCTGCAGGTATGCTTGCAACATTCTTGGAAGAGAAACTAGAAAGAGAACAACACATAGTTTTTTGAGTTTTGACAATGATTTGTTATGATGTACACATAAAGGCAGAACCTAGTTTCAGAAGAGAGAATCCTCACATAAAGCTTTTTTGGCGTGTAAGCACATGTTGTACGTGCACATACTTGGGCTTTAACCAAAAGAGCACACGGTCATTCATCAGCCTGCACTAACTCCCATAGACCTTGCATTTTTGTTGGGGCAAACCCGCAAGATAAACCCTATGGTGTAGTGACCCTAAACCTTGTGCGGCGTCATACTATATCTTCTCTTATGTATGAGCTGCATGATTACTTCTCCCCACCTTTTGAAAATTTTTTGGATCCCTTTTAGTTATATATTTACTCTTTGTGGTATCTATCTTTTCAACTATACAAGCTCAAAGATAGGTCCTTTCGAAAGTTATACATGCTATCTTGTGTGTATTGTATGAGTAATGTCCCTTTTTGGTGAAATTTTTTTGTGTCATTAGAAAAGGCTCTAAATCTAAAGTCAAGTTATTGCAAACTAATACATGGTTTTTTTAGTGTGTATCATATAGTAATATCTCTTTTTTGAATTAAAATTTTTTATACGTTAGAAAAGGCTCTACACCTAAAGTCAAAAAGCTCGCAAAAATGGTTTTGATTGCAAAATCTCGAAATCAGAAGCTCACAAATAAAACATACTCCACTAAGGGTAGCTAAGGATCTTGAGTGGACTGGGCATAAATTATCAGAGAGACTTGAAGATTTAGAAAAGCTAGATGAGCAAAGGCTAATTGTTGTAGCTCACATCTATGCACAAAAGAGGAAACAAAAACAGTTTTTTGATTCCCATCTAATTACAAAAATCTTCCACAAAGGGGACTTAGTTTTGGTCTATTCCCTTAAGCAACACATTCCCAAGTTTAAGAAAAAGGGAAACGAACCGTTTATCATTGAAAATGTATCTCCAAGTGGAGTAGTTAATTTGTCCATCCTAGATGGTGAACCAATGGCTAATTGGATTAGTGGATGTCGTTTAAAGAAGTACAATTTGTTACTAACCAATGAATTGCTAGAAAGAATGCATGCAGCCAAGCAAAGGAAGATAAAACGACATCTATTGATGAAGCCCAGGAGGACGCTCGGCTTCAAGTACTCAAAAGAAAAGCTGCTCTCAAGAATCAACAAATACCTATTCCCATCAACACTCTGGAACAGACGAGACTGACAATGGGAATTGCAGAAAGATGCAATGTCAGCAGATGATGAATGGTTAGATGGAATGGACCTTTGCATCAAAGTATAACTCAACAATCATAGCACAAATGCTTTGGTCGATACTGGAGCTAGAGTAAATGCAGTCAGTTATTCCACGTACAAGAAGGCAACAAGTCAGTCTTTGACAGCACGAATAGCGACTATCAAAGGATGCAACAAGAACCCAACACCAACATTGGGAGTAGTCAACTTGAATGTGATAGTATATGGATGTTCATGTCCTCATTAGTTTGTATGATTACTAGATGAACACATGAATGATATGATGATTCTTGGAATTCCTTGGATACGAACATACAAGGCAGTACCAGATTGGATACCAATCAGCTCAAGCTATCACCTAAAGGCGGAAAACTCATTGTTCCAATTGCACCAAGCAAGGAGGAATGGAAAGGCAATTACTAGAAAAGCAAACCACAAAGTAATCAATCTTCTCCATCCTATCAACAAGTAAATGCTACAAATAGCATGCAAGGAATCAGGAAGATTTGGATACCAAAAGCACAGCTTAAGGACAAGCCGATTCAAATCTGGGTGCGCAAAACATTATCGACAATACCAAAAACGGTTCCAAGGTTCAAAACACAGAGACAAGCATCTCTATCAAGGGACCTTACACTAAATGGATCCGGAATAAAAAGGAGCACTTATCTTCTCCGCAAACTTGAAAACCAATCAAGCAATGGAGAGTCAAGTCTCAAAAAAATCAACCACACCATTCTGACCAAGACAAACCAAGATATCAATGGTGGGTAAAAGCTCGACAACAGTCATTATTGATACCAACAACTCACAAAATCAGCGTGCTAAAGCATCCTGATGGTACAATCAAGCAAAGAGCATGCAAGCTACAAGATTTGCTCTTTGGAAGACTGCATCAGAAAGCCTCATCAAAAACCCTTGAGTTAATTACTCAAGACCCAACTCTTGCATAGCATAATGGTTTGAATTGCATTGATCTTCAAAGCATGGTAGAACCAACCAAGGCTATGCATAGACACAATTGTTCAACCCATACATACAGCCGTTCCGGAGTATGCCATCTAGGAGGGGTGGAAGAGTGCTAAGTAATTAAGGGCAATGTTTGAAGAGGGAGAAAAAGTTTGATGTTAACGTGTGATTTTTTACAAAATTATATAGTAATGCCCTTATAAATCATCAACAAGAGAATTTAACTGATAATATCTCCTCGATGAGGGTAAATACTGTATATACTATCAGACAATCATAAAAAATAGTCCTTTTTGGTTATTTTTTATTATTTTTATGATATTGAGACTTAAAAATGGAGAAATCCAACAAAAAACAATGAAGCTTTATTTTTTAATGGATTTTCTTAATTATTGGATTTTTATTTTTTCTTTTTAGTGCATTTTGTTATTTTCTTTGATTTTTCCAATAAATAGGTCAAAAATTAATAATAAATAGCAAAGAAGCTCAGATGAAAAAACTGAAGACACCTTGATGATCAGAAAGACAAGGCGGACAACCACAAAAAATTTATGTGAGGTCCCCACCCCGTCGTCTCAAATGATGGATCTGATGGTAAACCTGATGGCCACTAGATCTACAGCGGAAACAAACAACATGGTTTTGGGTTCAACTAGCGGACGATCTCTCATCACCAAGTGAATTGAGTTCAAGCCTACTAGCATCGAGATCTAGTTCCACCTCGCAAGGGAAGCGTGTCTAATCAGTTATCGGTCCTAAGACCCACCTTCCAAGAGGAGAGAAGTCCCTAGTGCCTTTTTCTCCATGTTTCAGAGGCACTATAAGGTCTCTACTTTCAAATTGCACACAAGTTCTATTACGCATTTGTATTCTTTTGAACCATCACTCCTTATTTAAGATATTCGAGTTCAAATTATGAATCGTAGGTTGAGAAAACCTAGAAATTAAAATTTACGCTACAAAATTCTGACATGTTTAGCTATATGAATCACTAACTAACTTATTGCAAGACTTATTTACTGATTGTAGAATTTTCTTTTACTACTGTAAAGTTAATATAAGACTGTAAAGTTTAACTTAAAAATGTAAAGTAAATTATCATTAAAGAAATAAATAAAATAATTATAAAAACAAAAGAATACAAAGGGATGACAAATGAAGGCACATGGACTCACATAGGAGGCGACAAAGTGGGACACACTGTCACATGAAAAGGAGAGGCTACTCTTGACTAATCTTAATGAGGGGGGGTTGTGTGGTGTTATCTTTTGATGATAATGACAAAGTGGTCAAGCTGATGGGTACCACAAGGGTACCAAAAACGGAGGTATGATTTTGGGAGAAAAAAAAAATTTTAAAAAATTATTTTTTTTGGAAAAAAAAGCTGGACGTTTTTTTTTCTGCTATAAATAGAGCATCCATGCTCACACTTTAGACATAGAGATTGCCTCTATAGTACTCACGAAGTGCTACCACTTCTCTTAGAGAGAAGGCGTCCACAAACCACTAAGAGAGCAAAAACTCTAGTGGACTAATAAGGTGCGTATTAATTAAGCATTCAATTAACTTTAGGAATGATGTGTGTGTGCTATCTCTTACTCTAATCTCTCTAATAGATTAGTAAGATTCAATTAGCTATGTGTGTGTGCTATCTCTTACTCTAATCTCTCTAATAGATTAGTAAGATTCAATTACCTTTAAGAAGGATATGTATGTGTGTGTGTGTGTGTGCTATCTCTTACTCTAATCTCTCTAATAGATTAGTAAGATTCAATTAGCTATGTGTGTGTGTGCTATCTCTTAATCTAATCTCTCTAATAGATTAGTAAGATTCAATTATCTTTAAGAAGGATATGTGTGTGTGTGTGCTATCTCTTACTCTAATCTCTCTAATAGATTAGTAAGATTCAATCAGCTACGTGTGTGTGTGTGTGTGTGTGTGTGTGCTATCTCTTACTCTAATCTTTCTAATGGATTAGTAAGATTCAATTAACTTTAGAAAAGATGTGTGTGTATGTTTTCTTTTATTCCAATCTCTCTAAATATACCTACTCTCTCTAATTAGTACATCTTCACTATTAATTTAGGCATAGTTAATTGAAAGTTGATACATAAGAGAACTCATCATATTCTTATTATACATGATGAAATTCTCATTCACCAACTTTATTGTCAATTAGATTAAGTAGAATTTTGAATAATACTAAAAATTGATTTAGTTGAAGTATAGAAATTGAAGTTAGAATTGGTTTAGAAATGTGAAGCATAAAAGTAATGGATTCCTAAACTTTCACTCATAGTTTACACACTTAATTTTTGATTAATTGCGATTAGCAAATATTTGATGTATAAAAATTAGATGTAGAACAACAACACTAAGTGTGAATCCGAGTTGGCGAGGGTTCAAATTACAGACTCTCTTTGGAAACAAGGAGACTACTAGGGAAATTGACCAATTTAAAGTTCTAAGTGTATAACATAAGTGTAGTACAAAAAAATGGCTCCAAAGCGTGCTCGAACACAAAGCGCTAATGATCATGAAGCCGGTACAAGTAACGAGGGAACTCCTGCGGAACATGCTATATCTCCACCAATCGAACCAATTGGAGCTATGGTACAGGTTAGTATTGCAGTTTCAAGTTATGCATCATTGCATATGCGAGACCATAGGAATATATTATTTACCTTATGAAAAGAAAACACGGACCGAAACCACGAGGCTTAACCCCAAGAAACTCGTCATATGTTTGACAAGTAGGAAAGATTGTCTGATTAAACTGGTTACCATAGGAAAGAATGTTTGTCCAAAACCTTCGGTATGGTTTCTCTCAAGTCTCTCTACTTATTAGCGCTGACATTATGTGGCAGTTGCCGAGGCCTGAGATGATGCCCAGGATGGCACCGCTGATGCTGTGGTGGGAGTACACCCAGATTATCCCAGCTGGATACTGTAGTTTTGTTTTGCCGTGGCGTGAGGATGACGCCCAGATTGACACCGTTGTTGTTGTGGTGGGAGTACGTCCAGATTAGCACAGTGAGTACTTGTCGAGCGGTATGGGACGCTCATGAGGACAAGGGTTTTTATAAATAATGTATATACCTATCAGACATAATAGCGCTAGTAGAGATTCTTGAGTGAACCTAATCCAAGGGTTGTTGGTTTAAAATTGGACGACTTCTTGTTTGACAATTGTTTGTAATACTGTTTGAAGGGCTGTTTTAACGAACCAGTATCATAAATAAAGTAAAGAAACATGTATGTTTAAACAGTGTGGTAGTAATTAGATAACGAAAGAAGGGTGAGTGTGGTGTGGAAAGTGAGAGAATGATACCCCGACGGTATCATTCTATGGATGGGTGGACCCGATGAGTCGGGTAACTTTCCAACGCTAGAAATTGTTTTCTTTAAGTCATAAATCTTAAAAGAGACAAACCTTGGCGGCTGTGCTTCTGAAACATGGAAAAAAAAGCGCACAGGTTGGTCACTCTAAGATTTATACTTTTAGGTATAATTCACTATAGATAGTTTTTAGATAGGGTTATGGTGGTCACACTCCACCATAGCGAGATAGGACCAATCCTTCACTAACGGTTCATGCCCGTGGCTACGTAGTAGCTAAGGCAATGTCCGTTGGTTTTCCTTGAACAGGATTGGAGACCTATCAAAGGTACTCCGCTCCTCTCAAAAAGGGCCAGGAACCTCACACTGGTATTAGAGCCTAGGTTAAAGCTTGGGGAGATTTTTAGATTGATGTTTGGATGTTGAAGGATGCGAATGTTTGAAATAATAGAAGAACCTAGAAAAATTGTTTTGAGTTTTTATATGGTATTGAAGACTGAACTTTCCTAGTACAGGAAAATGTTCATTCAGCCTACCAGAAATTCCAGGTGTTCACCATCATGTTTGAAAATGTATGCCAATCACCAAATTATCAGTTCCGAAAAAGGATGATGATGATTTTGGATAGGGTGTTTGCACCACCTATTCCAAGGGTGCATAGAGGATGGGGCATCAACTGGTGTCCATCTCAAGGAATATATACCATCGATGCTGACAAGATATGGTGCATGGATACCAACCTCAAGAAACTTCGATGGGCAGAGGAGTTAAAAGTCATCGAAGTTTATCTTTTCATTGGTACTAAGAATCCGTATGCTACCATTAACTTGGGAGGAGAAAAGATATCTCAGACTCAATGGGTCTATAACCAAGTTACAAAAGTTATCCATGGTGTTAGGATTCGACCCATATG
Organism: Adiantum capillus-veneris; assembly: GCF_014529385.1. Taxonomy (NCBI): domain Eukaryota; kingdom Viridiplantae; phylum Streptophyta; class Polypodiopsida; order Polypodiales; family Pteridaceae; genus Adiantum; species Adiantum capillus-veneris. The sequence continues at coordinate 126,615,440 of NC_140937.1, forward strand.
TGTATCTCGTAGCTTTCAGGGGTCAAAAGAAACTTATTATTTTGATCCTTTAGCCTATACTTTTGTAGTCACTAAACTCAAAATATAGAGACATTACAATCCTTGTACCTAAATACTACCAACCTTGGTAGTAAATAATGTGTATATAAATAAAGTTTGGATTAATATTATCTTTTGTTTGTATTATTGTCTGATCAAGTCTTTCCTTAAAGTGAATTAAAGTTAGAGTATCCAATAAAGTTTCACTTAATCTATATTTCACAGAGTGCGGTATACACATCTCTTCAAGAGAAAAAGCTACTTCTCAAGTAAGCTAAACTTCCCTCTTTCAAAGGGGAAGGAGCCCTAGTTGAGCGCGATGCTGAAGTGTGGCAGATCAACAAGTAGCCCGTTTCTGCCAAGGGCTAAATTCTCCTTTAAATACTCGCCTAGAATCCATGAGGCCTGTAAATTTGCAAGATGCTCTTTTAAGAGCTAAACCACTACAAGAGGTTGTGTGCTCTTGTGACGCTGTTAGCGACGGAAATACACTGGGTTTTTATAACCCCCGGCGTCGCTAAAACCGTCGCTACGAGCGTCGCTACGAGAGCGTCGCTGTATGCGTCGCTATGAGCGTCGCTATATAGAGACGGTCATAGCGACGGTCATAGCGACGGTTATAGCGACGTTTACACAGAAGACTATAGCGACGCTCATAGCGACGCTACAGAGCCATAAATAGCGACGGTTATAGCAACGCCCGAGAGAATTTTTTTTTGGTGACATGGCATTGAATGCCCTGCCACCCATCAACCATATTGTACTTGATTCACTTTTTTAAAAAAATGCAAGGGTAGATAATAGACCCAAAATAGTCACCCACAAGACGCATTGTTTGCAAAATTGACAATTGTACACATCATAGGCAAAATGAATTGATTGGCAAATGTAATAATGACAATTGTACAACATCATAGGCATAAAGAATTGATTGGCAAAAGGAACTGCGGTGACAAATGTAATAATATACATGGTTCAAAAAGACGTATAAAATTCGTCTCATGATACATAAGCTATGAGAAACCCTAAACTAATGCTATCTAGCTACGGCTAAACTGATGTCGTCTAGTCAGACGTCTCATCACGTCCAAGCGGCGTATCTGTCGGATTCTGCAAAAAAAGACAATAAGACAGCTTTCAGTAAGTATAAACATATAACGACATTTATAAAACAATACAAAAAATAGAAAAGAGTAAACCCTAATACTAACCATGCCGCTGCGAGAACTGAGAATGTCCATCAGGGAGTTTAAGCCCTTCCTGCCTACGTACTCGCGCTCGTACGGTGTGGGATCACGTCCTGTCATCGACCACTGTCAAAACATACTAAGATTTCATTATGTTAGAATTAAAAAACTCATAAACCCTAAACTATCGAACATAAAGAGCAATGCAAAAACACTTACAAAATCGGCCTCAAATGATGCCCATCCACCGCTCCCCACGTGGTGCGAGCTCCCTACCTCTACTCGCGCTCTGGCTGCATCCTTTTGTTGCTTCCACTTGTCGGGATTCTCGCGCGCTGCTTTCTTTGCATTCTTCCAATCTTCTTTGGCCAGCCAATCTGGCCTGTTCCACCCATTCTTGATTGCTTTTTGCACTTCAGAACGCTTTTGTTTGCAGTATTCGCGCATTCGAATCTTCATCAGGTCTTCATTGAAGCGCTGATCGCGTGTTGGAACGGGAAACTCATCATGAAGTATGCTGATGACTCTGTTTTTTAAATCACTTGGTACTTCACTCCATTTGTTTAGTATGTAGTGTCTAAACAGCTGAGAGCAAAGACCACGCATGTGCGAGATCACCTTCTTGCCGTCATCATCCATGATGATGCCGCCGCTGAAGTCGACGGAGTAAGACAAGCCCTCTGACCGGTGACGCGTGAACTTGGGTGTCCCGGCAGGGGTCTCTAGCGGCGTGTCGATGGGGGTACGGACGTCAGGTGTCTCCACCGACGTCTGGGCCCCGAAGCGAGGAGTGTCGAGTGGGGTGGCTCCTGGAGGAGTAGGTAGAGGTGTGTAGCTTCTAGGAACAGTCAGCCGTGCAAAACCTGGCGTAGATGGCGATGCTGTGGCTGTTGTGGGGGCGGGCAAAGAAGGGGAGGGTAAAGAGCCTCGTCGAACACGAGGCAGTGTGGAGGCATCGGTGGCGGAATCCCCACAACAACCGCCACAGCCACCACTAGAGCGGCGGTGTCTAGACGAGTGTGAAGCTCGTCTCGTCGACGCCGAAGCTTCGGAGCGCGCCGAATGCTTCGAAAGAGAGGGAGATGCGGATGGAGTAGGAACGCACGATGATGCGCCAGAGCGATGACGCTCCACGTACCACTGTCTCTGCTGCGGTGACAAAGAAGAAAGAAACTCCTCATCATCCATACCTGCATTAAACACACGAATATTTAAACTTAATATTGAATGAATAGAGTAGACAATGACGCAAAGACCATTAAATACAATGACGTAATGACGCATATAAATACAATGACGCAATGAATTGAGTGATAGAAGAGGCAAGTCGAAAACTCAGAATTTTCAATCAAAAGATGTGAGCGCGAGTAGAAAAGAGCGTTATACACCATGGAAGGTACTTAGAGAGCCAGAGCTTTTACAACATGGAGAAAAATTGTTCAAATACAATATTTGTGGCTTTAAGAGATCTCTCTCTCATCCTCGCATAACTCAGCATAACTTCCTATATCTATATAGAGCTCTCCGTTTAAACACATATCCTCTGTTTCATTTTGTAGCTCCTCTGCATGCACCCCATATAGAGTAGTAGCATCTTGATGCTCGTCTGGCACCACTGCAGCGGCTTCTGATTGAGCATCTTCTCTGATCTCCTCCATTGATGCCATTGTGATTGGCACATGGTAGCCTTCATACGTCCTTGCACTACGAGGAGCTACCTCTATGACGTACCACCAATTTGATGTAGACTTTGTAGGATGAAATATTACCTGCCAGAGCCACATAACTTATATGAGAGCTTTCAAGCACATAACTTGTAAAAGGGGGATGTTAACTATTTACATACTTACTTGTTCACAATGCTCGGGTAGTACGAAAGTGTCTCTTAGGTCAGTCCATTTCTTAGTAGAATCCACCTCAAGAAAACCAGACTCTCCTCTACGCACAGTAGCGTTGCGACCCTCCATGATTATCTTGAACCATTGCACGTCGAACAAGTCGACAAAAAATCCTCTGTAATCAATCCTCAAAATCTCTTGCAGCGTGCCGAAGTAAGTGAGTTCCGCCACCACAGGATCTGCATCAGAGGAACGTCGTCGACTAGACTATTCAAATTTTGCCATGATTCCACAATCTTGAGTAAAACGCTTTTTGTCGATTCGTTCCACCCTAAAATGTCGACCTTTACACCATGCTGCTGTGTATGACTTATACTACAACGAACAAAGATTATGAGTGGCCGTTCAAACGTTTATAAATAAAGTCACTTGCTAGTCGTACATTGCAAACTTACCTTGGTCGCGCAACCCCGAGAGTACTCCCACTCTTCCTCAGTCACTTCGTCACCGCATTGTTGTGCGCTTTTCAATTGGTTGTGCAACCATCTTAAGCTCATGAAGGTTGGTAGGCTCTCCAGAACCGTCGGATAGTGCATTGGTGGTCGTCTTCCCCGTCTCCACTCAATTCGTGCCCTTTGTCGCTCTTGCTTTGCATCCTCATATTGTGAAATCCACTTTTTGCATCACTGGATTGTGAAGCATGCAAAATCGGTTGATTTTAGCCTCTTGATCTTCCGTCATCTTCTTCTCAACACCGAGATTGCACATGACAATCCCAGATATGCGCTCATCATCTATGGTTCGCCATAGCGTGTCCCGGGCTTTATCAAATCCGTCTAGCCACTCTCCAATGTACACTAGGGACTCTGATACCAACCAACCTTCTACCATGCTACCCTCTGGACGTGCCTTTTGACGCACATATCCCTTAAGCGTTTTCATGAAACGTTCTAAGAAGAACATCCATCTGGAATGAACTGTGCCAGCTATTTCCACCTCATCAACTATGTGAACAAGAAGATGCACCTGAATGGTTAGCATGGTAGTAGGAAAATGTTTCTCAAACATGCACACAAGCTCCGCAGCATTTAGTTTGGCGAATGGTATGGAGTCTACATTGATCTCCTTTTGTGAGATCCATTGCACCAGCTTTGCAAGTTTGTAGATTGTGTTACGGATGTCGAGAGACAAACATCCCTCAATGGCAACCGGTAAAATAAACTGTAAAGTATGTGCAACAATGATATTAAAGTCCACTATGAATGTACCTGACACATTTTATGCCAATCACCGGTAAGCTTTCCTTCTTTAGTAAAACACGTTCGGAGCGAGTGCATTACGCCAGTGGGGGTCCGCAAAGATCGAATGGTCTCTTTTACTTTGCGTTCTTGGGCTCCTGTGAAAATCCATGGTGCTTTAGGGAGTTTTATCGATCCATCGGACGCTGTTTTTGGCCAATATTTCTCCATACGATCCACATTTCTAAGGTCAACTCTGACTCCCAAAGTATCTTTCTTGCCGGTCAGATGGTCCCATAGTAGATTACCCACATTCTTGAATATGTGCATTGGATCGAGCAAGTGATTGATCATGAGTCGGGGCCAGTATGGTAACTCGTACCATAGAGATAGTCTCTTCATCCCTGGAGGCAATCCATCATCGCACATCTCCTTCTGCTCTAACCATGCTTGTGCAGACATCCTTGGTGGCTCTCTTCCCAAAAAGCCGTCGCGTAACACATGATTCTCTGGAAGATACGCTTGATGACCTTCGTAGATTTGCTTCTTCAGTGAGGGTGCCCTACGTGCATTCAGTCTAGGTCCACATGTGACACATGCTCTGTATCCGCTTTGCATGTATACACATGATAATAGATCAACTATGGGAAAAAACAAGATTTACAGTGTCTGAGTGAGGAGTGTCAATAGATCACCTGAGCATTGTGTTAGCCCGGGATAGTCATGCATGGTCCACATTAGAATGCCTCTGATCAAAGCATTCCGTCGTCCTGCGTGTCGGCTCATATCCACCACCTCTATGCCAATCCACAATTGTTGTAGCTCTTCCAATAGTGGACGAAGATACACATCCATATTCCCCACTTTATATCGCCCTGGCACAATCAAGCTTAGCCATAGGTGCCCCTTCTTCGTAGTCAACCACGGGGGAATGTTGTAGTTGACGATGACAACGGGCCATACACTGTAAGATGTTGATCTTTGACCGAATGGGTTTACGCCATCCATAGCCAGGCCTAAGCGCAAATTTCGAGCTTCCCTGGCAAAATCCGACCATGTTCCATCTATATGTTTCCAGCCTGCGCAATCTGCAGGAATTCGTAGCACACCATCCGAAGATTTATTCTCCTCATGCCATGATGCTAGGGCGGCCATGGACTTACATTCGAAGAAATGCTTGATGGGAGGAAACAGAGGAAAATGACGCAAAACCTTTTGTGGAATTTTTGTCCCGTGGAGATCTACTCGATATCTTTTGGAATCACATTTCGGACACTTCTCCATGTCTATGTATTCCCCTCTGAAAAGAATGCAGTCATTAGGACAAGCGTGGATAGAATTGTAATCCATCCCCAAGTTTCGCAAAATCTTTCTTGCTTCATCTCGGGAATCTGGCATCACATTGTCAGCTGGTAGTATGTGCTCTTTAAGCAATCTACACAACATAAAAATACGATACAGTCGTGTAAAAATCTATCAGATCATTATACATTTAGAGTTTTATTAAAGTAAACTAATTGTAATAGATCACCTAAAAAGCGTTGTGACGCTAGTGTCACTCCTTCCAAACTTTGCCTGCATGTTGAGAAGAACCAGGAGTGCTTTCAATCTAGACATACGTGCTCCATTATACAATGGCGTATCGGCTTCACTTTTCATATCATCATAGATAAGCCTTTCTGAATCCATGATCGTCTCGATCATTTCATCAATCTCGGGCTCAAACATTGCCTCGTTGGGAATGTGCTTTGCATGATCATCCCCCGAGCTGTCAGAGGCTACATCTTGTGGTCTCACATATGCTGCTTGACCAAAGCGCCTGCGAACACGTCTATTGGGTTGCAAGATTGCTGCTTGTTGGCCAGCTTCAGAGTCCGACGAGTTATAATTGGCAACAACTCGATCTATAATCGATGGATCGAACTCGCCAAATTCACGAACTTGCTGCAAAGAAACACGTCTTGTCCGTCGCACAGCATGCTTGCATTGATTACAAGGACATAAGACCCTCGTTGAGAGATAGGTGTTTTGGTTGGACGGTCCCACATCCTCGTCACTACTCATAATGAGGATAAAAATCTTATAACCTGGACAACAAATTTATTATTCTATTGGAATTCTTCGTCTTATCTCTCTCTCTCTCTCTCTCTCTCTCTCTCTCTCTCTCTCTCTCTTTACCTCACATTCTCTAGTCATGTCCAATCCCCGCACACCTCGGTCTAGAGGTGCACGGAGATCAGAACCACCGGGTTATAATCTCGTCTTTATTGGTCAATACCTATATTTGTGGGTACAAGAAATCTACAGACCCACGTCTACATGATACTGCATGTAGTGGACAAAACCCCTTTGCCTCTTCTCTAGCTGTAGCACTTCACAGCATCTTAACATCTTTTCACAGTAGATCTTTTCACTGTTCGTCTAACTCTAAACCCTAAACTGTAAGTAATTCTTGCGTGGACTCGATCTAACGTAAATAAGCGTAAATCTAAATAAACGTAAATCTTACTAAAAATAAACCTAAATCTAATTTAACGTAAGTCTACATCTAACCTAATCTTTAACGTCTTTTGGGATAGTTTCCTACAACGTTAAAACTCTCTTCTTCTTGTGTGTGTGTGTGTGTGTGTGTGTGTGTGTGTGTGGGTAAACCTAAATAAACCTAAGTCTAATCTAATATAACATAAATCTAAATCTAACATAAATTATGTTATATTAACAACAAAGAACTAAACTAACAGGGATTATAAGAACCTTAAAACTGATTTAACACATAATTTTTGACATAACTCGGCAAGAGTTGGCATTCTCATCACTAAAGATGTGAGAGTTAACTTCCGGCGGTGACGCTGCCTCATCTCCATCCACATCTGACGACAGCAATTGGCCCTTTAGACCGTTCTTGCTCTTGTTACTAACTTTGAAGTTGCTATTGAATGACTAGAGGTTGTCTAGATGGTCATTGTGTCGGAGATGTAGTGACTCTTGCCGCCCTGAAGATCCACCTTCTTCCCTATCTTCTGAAGACATTTCACCAGTACTTTTGGATCGACGGAGCCCACCATGAGTGAAGGCAGCAATACCCTATATTCCATTGAGGGCTTTCTTCACCCGCTTAATGCAGGCATCGCAGTCTATGGAGACCTAAATCAAATCTAATATAACGTAAATCTAAATCTAGCGTAAATAAACGTAAATCTAGTTTAAAATAAACCTAAATCTAATTTAATTTAATGTAAGTCTACATCTAACCTAATCTTTAACGTCTTTTAGGATAGTTTCCTACGACGTTATAACTCTCTTTTTCTTGTGTGTGTGCGCGTGTGTGGATGTGTGTGCCAATAAAAAGAGATAAATGGTATAACCTTTCTATCACCCATGCCAAGTATGATAGATTGATTATGCCATTTCCCTCTTGAATAATAGGTCTTGAGTTCAACTCCTCGTCGGCTAGATCTTTAGGTCTTTTAATTTTAATTAGTTTCCTACGACGTTAAATTAGTTTCTCTCTCTTTCTCTCTCAATGTGTGCATTTTTTTGGATCGTATGCATGTTTTCTCTCTCTTTTCCTCTCTCAATGTGTGCATTTTTTGTTTATGCATGTTCTCTCTCTCTTTTCCTCTCTCAATGCGTGCGTTTTTTGTTTATGCATGCTCTCTCTCTCTTTTCCTCTCTCAATGTGTGTGTGCATTCTTTGTTTATGTATGTGTGTGTGCGTTTTTGTTTATGTTTGTACTCTCTCTCTCTCTCTCTCTCTCTCTCTCTCTCTCTCTCTCTCTCAAAAACACTATGTGTGTGTGTGTGTATGTGTGTGTGTGAGAGAGAGAGAGAGGGAGAGAGAAAGAGGGAGAGAGAAAGAGGGGAAGGGAACATGAGAATGCGGAGAGGGAAGGAGCATACCTGGCTCTCCTTCCTCTCCTCGTGTGTGTGTGTGTGTGTGTGTGGAGAAGAAAGAGAGAGAGAGAGAGAGAGAGAGAGAGAGAGAGGGAGAGCGTTACCTGCTTCTTGCTTGAGGGCGCCGAAAAACTCAGATCTGAGATCTGAGTTTTTGGGCGCGCTCGGTTATTTTTTTAGCCCAGCCGGCGTCGCTATGAGCGTCGCAAATTTACAAAGAAATTTGCGACGCTCATAGCAACGCCGGGAAATTTTTTTTTGAGCGTCGCAGTGTGAGCGTCGCTAATATGAATAGCCTCTTGTAGTGAACCCTTAGCTAAAGAGGTGTCAAACTCTCAAAGGGTACGAAATGGAAATTTAAGGAATGCTGGAAGGAGAGGACGGTCTATGATGTGGAACCAAAGGCAAGTTCACCCAGTTCACCAAACTCATCCAATAGTTGCAGCTTCAGCAAATGGAGCTCAAAATGCAAATCTTAGATGCTATGAATGCAACGAGCTAGGACATTTCAGGAATGTATGTCCTAGGCGAGTCTCCGCAACAAATACACCTACTCGAGCTAGAGGATGAGGACAAATAATAAATCGTGGAGGAAGAAATGGAGGACGAGGTCGAGGGCGCGGAATGGCTGCCAGAGTCAATGCTATCATAGGAGAACCAACATTGGGAGAAGAACAAGAGGAAAGAGCAACTCTACATGCTGCAATTGATAACCCAAGAGCAAGACAACAATATGCTGTCATTCAAACACCTGCAAATCACCAAGGTGAAAAATTTGAGCTTCTTATTGATTGTGGTAGTACTCACTATTTCTTGTCACCTAAATGTTTAAGGAGGTTAGGACTTAATCAACACCCTGCAAGAAAGATGAGAGTTGAATTAGCCAATGGAAAGGAGGTGCTATCTCAGTACACTGTGGGAAAAATAGATTTCAAGTTGGGAGAATACTCTACTTCTACTACTTTTCGAACCTTACCCATAGGAATTTATGACGGAATTCTTGGAATGGATTGGTTAGCCAGTCATAATGCCAATATCCATTGTGCCCAAGGAAGTGTTACTTTTGTGAACAACCAAGGTCAAGAAGTCACTATTCAAGGCCATAATGGACGACCAAAAGCTTACTTGGTCAAAGCTAATCGTCTTTTGAAAGGGTTACGCAAGGGTCAACAAATTTTTGTAGTCAAGCTAAACAAATTAGAAAAATCTTCTTCCAACCCTGAACCAATGTGGCTAGAAGAATTTTCTGATGTTTTCCTCGCTGAACTTTCTGAACTACCACCACCTAGGGAGGTAGACCATGAAATCAAAATTTTTCCAGGTAGTGAACCAATCTCAAGAGCGCCGTACAAGATGTCACTTCAAGAGGTTATAGAAATCAAGGAGCAGCTCAAAAAGTTGATTGAGCAAGGGTTTATCCGACCTAGTACATCTCCATGGGGTGCACCTGTTCTCTTCCAAAAGAAAAAGGATGGCTCTCTTCGACTTTGCATAGATTATAGGGGCTTAAATCAGGTTACCATCAAGAATAAATATCCAATTCCTCGTATTGATGAGATGCTGGACAGATTACATGGAGCCAAAATATTCACGAAGATTGATCTTCGATCTAGCTATCATCAAATTCGAATCCAGGAGGCTGATATCTCCAAAACAGCTTTCAACACTCGTTATGGTCATTATGAATTTACAGTGATGGCTTTCGGACTTACGAATGCTCGTGCAACTTTCAATCGCCTGATGCACGATATCTTTAGAGAATTCTTGGATGATTTTGTCCTAGTATTCTTTGACGATATCTTAATTTATTCCAAATCAGAGGAAGAGCATGAAGGACATGTTAGGAAAGTGTTAGAGCTTTTACGCCAAAATAAGCTGTATGCAAAGAAAATCAAATGTACCTTCTTTACCTCTAAGGTCTGTTACTTAGGGTTTATCATTTCACCTGAAGGAGTCTCTGTTGACCCTGAAAAAGTCAAAGATATTGTGGAATGGCCTCAACCCACTCCACAAACCAAAGTCAGAGGGTTCTAAGGTATCACAGGGTGGTACAGGATCTTTGTAAAGGACTATGCTCTTAAAGCTGCACCACTAACTGACTTGCTAAATAAAGGAGCTACGATACTTTGGGAAGAAAAACATGAATCTTGCTTCAAACAGCTGAAGGAGTATCTTGCTTCAGAACCTCTCTTAAAACTTCCAGATTTCACCCAAGAATTCTAGGTGATCACAGATGCTAGTAACCTTGCATTAGGAGGAGTCCTTACTCAAGAAGGAAGGCTTGTAGCTTATACTTCTCGGAAGCTTAGGATTCATGAAGTGAATTATTCTACACATGATTTAGAATTGCTAGCACTTATTCATGCTCTCAAGCTATGGAGACATTATCTATTGGGACGCAAATTCCAGTTGGTAACAGATCACAAGAGCCTTAAGTGGATTTTTACCCAACCTAACCTTAACATGAGACAGAGGAGATGGATAGAGATCATGCACGAATATGATTTTGATATTAAATTTAGACCAGGTAAGGATAATGTTGTGGCAGATGTCCTAAGCCGTAAAGCTTTTCTGGGGGCAATTTCCATGGATAACAACCCTATTCTAGACAAGGTCTTGGATGCTACTGTCAGAGATACAGATTACCAGATGCTTGCTAGTATCCTACGTGAAGAGAGGGTATCATCAAATCATCATAAACCTCTACATTATTCCTTAGAAGATAGGAAAATTTACTATAGGAATCGACTATGCATACCTAAGGATATTACCCTAAGGAATGCTATCCTATATGAAGCACATGATGGCCCAACTTCAGGACATCCAGGTTATGCCAAAACCATCAGTGCAATTCGCAAAAGTTACTATTGGCAAGGTATGAAGGGTGATGTCCTTTGCTATGTCAAGCAGTGTTTGTCTTGTCAAAGGATTAAGGCAGAGAGACTAAAGATGCCAGGTAAATTACATCCCTTAGATATTCCCCAAATGAAATGGGAATTTATCAGCATGGAATTTATCACCGGGTTTCCTTCTGTCCAAGCTGGCTATGATTCAATCATGGTCAAGTCATATTTCTTACTAAAGTGGCTCACTTAATCCCAGTCAAGACAACCTTTACAGCTTTAGATATTGCTCGTCTGTTTGTGAAGGAGGTTTTCAGAATTCATGGTTTACCCAAGAGGATTGTTAGCAATCGTGATGCCAAGTTTACTTCAAAGTTTTGGGTATCATTGTTTCAAGCTATTGGAACCCAGTTATGTTTTAGTACTGCTTATCATCCTCAAACTGATGGCCAAACTGAAAGAATTAATTAATCAAGTAATTGAAGACATCCTCAGAGCCTACTGCAATAGAGAACCTTGCAAGTGGATTCAATACCTACCCTTGGTAGAGTATGCATACAATTCCTCTACTCATAGAATTATTGGAATGACACCTTTTAATGCTCTTTATGGTCAAGAATGTTTATCACTTCTCTAACTTTTCTGACCCCACTATAAGGGTAGAAGCCTCAAAGAAAATGCTTGAAGAAATGGAAGCTCAAACCAAAGCTATTCGAAGGGATATTCAAGCGGCTCAAGATCGACAAAAGAAGTACGCTGACTTAAAAAGATCTGATCAGATTTTCAAAGAAGGTGACAAAGTTTTCTTAAGAGTAAAGCCCAAAAAAAGCAATCTGTCTCTCGGAAGGTATAAGAAGCTTAGCTACCGATATTGTGGACCTTACGAAATAATCAAGGTTGTAAGTGATCAAGCTTATAGACTAAAACTCCCTTCTCATCTCAAAGTTCATGATGTATTTCATGTAAGTCTATTAAAACCTTATGTATATAACCCTGACCATGTCCTTGATGATGAGCAAATCATTTTATCTGCTCAAGATGTTCTACAACTCCAACCTGATACTATCCTAGCAACTCGGGAGAGAAAGCTTAGGAATAGATCCATCAAAGAACATCTTATCTTATGGAAGGATTTCCCTGTAGAAGATGCTACTTGGGAAGATGAGACATCCCTTCTTAAGGATTACCCTTCACTGTTCTTGAGATGAGGACATCTCAAATTCTAAGTTGGGGAGATTGTAAGGTCTCTACTTTCAAATTGCACACAAGTTCTATTACGCATTTGTATTTTTTTGAACCATCACTCCTTATTTAAGATATTCAAGTTCAAATTATGAATCGTAGGTTGAGAAAACCTATAAATTAAAATTTACGCTACAAAATTCTAACATGTTTAGCTATATGAATCACTAACTAACTTATTGCAAGATTTATTTAATGATTGTAGAATTTTCTTTTACTATTGTAAGGTTAATAAAAGACTGTAAAGTTTAACTTAAAAATGTAAAGTAAATTATCATTAAGGAAATAAATAAAATAAGTATAAAGACAAAAGAATACACAGGGATGACAAATGAAGGCACATGGACTCACATAGGAGGGGACAAAGTGGGACACACTGTCACATGAAAAGGAGAGGCTACTCTTGACTAATCTTAATGAGGGGGGGCTGTGTGGCCTTATCTTTTGATGATAATGACAAAGTGGTCAAGCTGATGGGTACCACAAGGGTACCAAAAACACGGGAATGATTTTTGGAGGAGAAAAAAAAATTATTTCTTTTGGAAAAAAAAAGTTGGACGTTTTTTTTTTTGCTATAAATAGAGCATCCATGCTCACACTTTAGACATAGAGATTGCCTCTATAGTACTCACGAAGTGCTGCCACTTCTCTTAGAGAAAAGGCGTCCACTGTGAATCCGAGTTAGCGAGGGTTCAAATTACAGACTCTCTTTGGAAACAAGGAGACTACTAGGGAAATTGACCAATTTAAAGTTCTAAGTGTATAACATAAGTGTAATACAAAAAAATGGCTCCAAAGCGTGCTCGAACACAAGGCACTAATGATCATGAAGCCGGTACAAGTAACGAGGGAACTCCTGCGGAACATGCTATATCTCCACCAATCGGAGCTATGGTACAGGTTAGTATTGGAGTTTCAAGTTATGCATCATTGCATATGCGAGACCATAGGAATATATTATTTACCTTATGAAAAGAAAACACGGACCGAAACCACAGGGCTTAACCCCAAGAAACTCGTCATATGTTTGACAAGTAGGAAAGATTGTCTGATTAAACTGGTTGCCATAGGAAAGAATGTTTGTCCAAAACCTTCGGTATGGTTTCTCTCAAGTCTCTCTACTTATTAGCGCTAACATTATGTGGCAGTTGCCGAGGCCTGAGATGACGCCCAGGATGGCACCGCTGATGCTGTGGTGGGAGTACACCCAGATTAGCCCAGCTGGATACTGCAGTTTTGTTTTGCCGTGGCGTGAGGATGACGCCCAGATTGGCAGCGTTGTTGCTGTGGTGGGAGTACGTCCAGATTAGCACAGTGAGTACTTGTCGAGCGGTATGGGACGCTCATGAGGACAAGGGTTTTTATAAATAATGTATATACCTATCGGACATAATAGCGCCAGTAGAGATTCTTGAGTGAACCTAATCCAAGGGTTGTTGGTTTAAAATTGGACGAATTCTTGTTTGAAAATTGTTTGTAATACTGTTTGAAGGGCTATTTTAATGAACCAGTATCATAAATAAAGTAAAGGAACATGTATGTTTAAACAGTGTGGTAGTAATTAGATAACAAAAGAAGGGTGAGTGTGGTGTGGAAAGTGGGAGAATGATACCCCGACGGTATCATTCTATGGATGGGTGGACTAGATGAGTCGGGTAACTTTCCAACGCTAGAAATTGTTTTCTTTAAGTCATAAATCTTAAAAGAGACAAACCTTAGCGGCTGTGCTTCTGAAACATGGAGAAAAAAGCGCACAGGTTGGTCACTGTAAGATTTATACTTTTAGGTATAATTGAATATAGATAGTTTTTAGATAGGGTTATGGTGGTCACGCTCCACCATAGCGAGATAGGACCAATCCTTCACTAACGGTTCATGCCCATGGCTACGTAGTAGCTAAGGCAATGTCCGTTGGTTTTCCTTGAACAGGATTGGAGACCTATGAAAGGTACTCCGCTCCTCTCAAAAAGGGGCAGGGACCTCACAAGCACGTACACTTGAGGCTTCGCCACTCTTGGGGCAATGAGTAATACTATCGTCGTTTGAGAACACTATGGGAACGGAGAGTTCCCGACTAATCGGGATCACCTGTTGGACGGATACGCCGCGACGGACGTCGGCATAGCGAGAACTCACCTAACATATAATGTCAGCTAAGGACGAAGCTCGACCCGCAGGCGCATGGAAGCAAGGATAAGGTGTCAACCTACACTTGACCGACTCCTAACTAAATCCTAGAGAGGTCTCTACCGATTGTGTAAGTCACGGCCTTCAAGAGTGCATAAGATGAAACTTCCTACAATGCTTTCTAGAGCCAAACACCCATCAAACAATCTCGAAGCACCATAGAACTTGAAGGAGACCCTACTAACACCAATAGGTCGCTCTCCCTAAGGTCTATGAACCAAAATCCCAACCCAAAACACCCGGTGCAAAATCACGTAGGATGTCTGGCCGAAATTTACAGGGCTTCGTTTCCGAAATCTAAAGTGCCTAATTTTTAGTTCTACTCAATGTGAACGCGTGGATATGCTACAATGCAAAATCGGACAATGTACGCTCACCCAATCACCAGATGAAGCTCCTAGAAGGAGCTCACAAAACCGGACCGTACGCGCGCAATGTAGGTATCGGCGCGTAGCTCTCGTCGGGGGCAACACGCTGCACTTCTGTGCATTCGATTCTGACCACCGGTGCACACGTAGCGTCAATATGAAGCTCACACTCTCTCTCGTACACAGTACGCTCACTCACAGACTGCAAAACGTTTTTTAAAAATGACAAAGGTCCTTCATTAAGGTCAAAAAGTGGTATATATACCTTACAATTCTCAAACCCTAAAGTTCCAAAATCAACCAACTACTCAATCTAACTATCAAAACTGGGATACAATCTGGAAACTTCTATAAGTCTTAATATTTACAAGGTGAAAAATTAGGTTTTCCTCAATGAATGAATAATTACAAAAATAATAATCTTCCGAGTAGTTAGTTACCGTGGGGTGTGTCCAGCTTCTAACACTCCCCCCCTCCTTGCTCATGTTGTCCCCGACATGGCCGTTGATCCGCTTCTTCATTGAATGGTCTCACGCATCTTGATTAGTGATTCATATCTTGCATGCAGGTTCATCATTTTTGGGCCAAAAATATCTGTGTTTATTGTGAAGAAGCCTGTGTAGAACGCTTCTTCAAAGGCCTGGAGGTGATAGGATGGTAGAAACATTATCCTCTGATACATTGCATGTATCACCTCCTTGGAAGGCTGACCAGACAGATCATAAGCGCATCTGTAAGTATCTTGGAAGAAAAAGATACTATCTGTCACCTGGCCTGGCTTGAAAGTCTCAAATACTGCTAAGAGGGTTTTGCAGATTTTCTTCATCATGATGCACGTAAGGTCAGGTGAGCCAGTGAACAATTTGATGGCGCCTGTTAGGGTTTTCACCATGTATTGGACACTTATTCTCTCACCTGCCTTCAAGCTCGGCAGCTTAGGGTAATTCAACCAAGTGGGTTGGCTCCTTTGCAAGATCTCCTGGGCTTTCCACGTCCTGATCCTTGGTAGAGGACAAAAGCTGAGGTTGTCTCTGATGTTTTTCGGTGCCTCTACCAAGTGGATTAGGTATTGTGGGTACTTTGTGAGCCAGGCCTTCCTCCAGTTTGGCTGAGAATCAACAATTAGCCTGACCCCTTCTGGTTGTGAGGTATCTGCGTTGTAAAGTGGTATGGTTGGCTCTTCTCTTATCCGCTTGTTGATGGTGGCTGCTTCATATTTTAGCAATGGATATGGGAGAGAGGGTTGAAGCCATTCGCGCCTGAGATTGCTGGTGTTGATATTCTGGATGGTCATGAACTTGAAAAACCTCTGCTCCCCCTCCAAGGCTTCCTTTGATGTCTCTCTGATCTCCACCTCTATTGCTTTACGCAACTTTTCTTCCTCTTCCTGTGGCTCTTGAGAGGATCCTTCTAGGATTTCCTCTTGCATAGGCGTGTCCACCGGATCTGCCACATTCTCTAAATTGATGCCCTCATTGGCTGCTGGCCCTGTGCCCTCTTGCTCTCCTGCTTGCTGTCCTTTCAATTCCTCTATCTGCCTTAGGAGTTTCTGTTTTTCTGTTTCCGCTTCTTCGCCCATATTCACGAGGAGGTCATTTAATTCGGCGTTTATTCTCTCCGCCTCCTCGAGCTTTCTTTTCATACTTTCTACTTCCTCTTGTAGGGATTTTTGGCCTTCTTCCATTCTTGTTTGCATGACAATAGACCCTTCTGCCATCATCAATCGCTGCTCTTTCTCTAGAATCAGCTCCTTCTGAAGTTCTTGCATCTGTTCTTCATAGAGTTGACTCTCCATAGTGATGTGAGTCGAGCTAGTCGCTCTGACTCTGGCAGGTGATGCTCGCAGCCTCTGGATGGTCTGATATTTTACTTTGACTTGGTCCTTGAGCTCAAGGACCTCATCTTGGCTTGCTTCTTGATCTATCTCCGCCTTTTCTTTGGCGTTTCTCATGGCTTCTACTTCTTTAGACTCTTCTGCCAGCTGTAGGATCAGGTTATCTCTATCCCTCTCAGCATGTAGCAGTGATTTGCTGAGCTGCTGACATTCTTCCTCAACTCCTTGCATTCTTTTTTCTGCTGCTTGATTTTCTTCCTCCATTGCCTGGCATCTTTGCAGTGCCCTTGCTAGGCTGGCCTGTAGCTCAACTTCCCTCTCCTTCTGCCTTTGGCTTTGTCCTTGTAGAGTGTCTACTTCCATCTTAATCTTCACTTCAGTGGCCTTGCGAGCTGCCATCTTACTTTCCAAAGCCATGGACTGTACTCTCAACCTGGTTAGCTTCGTCATCACCACATCCCAGTCATTGGAGGGTGGGTGCAGATCCATTGTATCTGTGGCAATTGCTTTTAATTCCACTAGCCTAATGCCTTGCATTTTTTCTTTAGGCCCTGTGCTCGCCAAGTCGAATGTGACTGTGGCGGCTTCTTCCTTCGTGTATCCTGCAGCTAGCAGGTCCAAAAATGTGTGATAAGAATCATCTGACTCTTGTTGCTCACTTCGAGGCTTAGCCTCTTCTTTTGGCTTCGGCTCCTAGCTCTGCTCTTGCTTGGCCTCTTCCCGTTCTTCTGGCTTGTCTTCAGCCTCTTTCTCTTCTTGTGGAGGGCTGTTAGGAGGTGATGAGGGCTGTGGGCTAGGTTTCGGGCTGGCCGGTAGAGATGTAGGCTTGCCCATTAAATCTCTGTCAGCTTTAGTTTTTCTTTCTCTCTCTTGGCTCTCTTGCTCATCTAGCAGTTTCTGCCGTATTTGTTCCACTTCCTCCTCGATGAAAGGGACATGCGGTATATTCTCTGACGCAGCATCAAGAATCTCATAATTCTTGATATAATCCTCGAATCTGTCCCTTTGCATTCTTCAGGATGATCCCGACATTGACTCTAGAGATGGTTTCCAGAGTTCACTCAGATCGCCTTTCAGGGCTCTCTCTGCTCTAAAGCTCTCCATCAGCCTCTCTAATCTTGTCGTTTTTTGTGACCTTGTTTCTTTTGTAGGCACTTGGGCATATTCCTTCTTTCCTTTCTTTTGCTCTGGCTGCTCCTCTTGAACAGGCTCTAGCCATCTTTTCAGTCTCGTAGCAACCCTTGGTGCTCTTTGTGGCTCGTCCTCTTTGTCTTCTTTTGGCCTCAGCCAGTCATTCTAGGACGGGGGGTCAGGCCATCTTCCTTTTGCGTGCAGTGCCCCATAAATCACCTTAGTGATTAGTTCTCCTGGCACAATATATGTTGGCTTCTTGTTACCCATCTTTACTAGGTTGTCATGTATATATGTTGCATAATTGATTATCTTTGGGGTGCCTTTCGTCATTGCCCAAGTGAATGTCGTGGCAATTGCACCTGGCGGCATTCAGTACTTTCGTGGCCTCTTCGTACACATGTGGAAGTGTTGGTTGTACAAGTGGCTCATGATTGCCACTCTTGGGTTGGCAATATCTTCAAAGGTGTAGTTTCCTTTCTTCTCATTGTACACCTTAACCTCATCCCTTCTTTTCGTTACACTATCCCCCTTGTTGGAGAGGTCTAGTGTATCTGCTACAACCTGCTCAGTGATGATTATTTCTGTTTTTGGCCTTCCTTATAGATCTGTTACTTTGGCCACTCCATCTTCCTTGATGGTTGTCACAAACTCCCAGATTCTCTTTATGTCCACTCCTGCCGGCACTGCTTCAAAGTATTTGTGGAGATCAATCTTCTCCAAGTACCCGGCCATCTTGCTTCTTACTCATTGAGTTCTCGCGGCAGCATTGGTAGCTCGATCACATTGCCTTCAGTGTCTTTGAACACTCCTTGGTAGATCTTTAGGTCCTTGGACTCTAACAGATCTTCTTGGATCCATGTGCTGGTGGGCTTTAGTGTTCCTTCTGGTATGACGAAGGGCTCCACTTCTTCTAGATAGTCTTTGATGGTCATTCTTTTCTTCTTTGCTGGTGACTTCGCGGATGCCATAGATCTTGTTGCACTCAGTAGTCTGAAGTTAGCGTTTTTTCCATATTAGCTGGAGAAACTGAGTTTTAACTATCCAAATGACTTGAAAATTGAAAATAAAGCTTAAAAGCAACTTGTGAAGCTGTGCATGTGCTCACAGAGCAAATCTGGCCAAAATTTTCCATTTAGACATCCTACGCGTAGGATGACTTTTTCATCAGAATTGGTTCATACTTGCCATGCTGGTAGTGCATGGCTCATGGAACATGGCTATATGCTTGGATTTGGATTTGGATATCAAAAAGTGGATTTTTGGGCTGATTCAGGCTTTAGGTCACAAATTGGGTAGAAAGTCCATCATAGGTAGCAATTGATGTCCAAATGGGTTGAAAATTGGTACATGGGCTCTTTGCACCATGGTATTGGCTCCCATGATGTCACTCTTCGCACAGAAGGCCTAAATTATGCTGGAGACATCCTATGCATAGGATGTCTATTTCATCAAAATGACATGAGATTTGTTTTGTGGGTAGTCCTTGGCCTATGGAACATGGCTATTCTCTTGGATTTGGATTTGGACAAGGATTGATGCTTGTAAGAGCCTGTGTGGTGTTTTTGGGCTCCAAAAGTGTATCTTGAAGGTGTGGGGGTCAAAAATGATGAGAATGGATTCAAAATTGATATATGAGCTCCTGATGATGAGGTGATTGGATCTGGAATGAACAAACATCCTCTGCAAGCCAAAAAAGTCAAATAGACATCCTACACATAGGATGTCTACTTCACCATTTTTTGCTTCTGACCACACATATTGGTTGTTGATGTGTTGGTGAATGTGTTGTGCAAGTTTCATGTGATTTGGACAAGATTTGGTAGATCTATGGGCCATTGGTGGCAAACGGGCTTGCGGTTTGGCTGCAAGAGCAATTTGATGATTTGTGTGTTTTGTGTGTTTGATGCTGTTTCTGAAGTTTAGTGCCGCTTCGGGTCACTTTTTGGTCATGCGGGTCACATAGACTTTTCGAGCATGTCGAGATGCTCCTACCCATGAATTTTGGTAGCATTTGGTCGCCGTTTCGCCGATTTCCCATTTGGTGGCCTCTTGCGGGTTTCTAGGAATTAGGGTTTTTCCCGATGGTTTTATACTGCCTTTGGACATCCAGGATTGGTCTCTTAGGCTAGAGTAAGCTTCCGATGAAGTCTTGTTGCTTTTGGGTTAGCTGTTAGGTCGCCGTCTCTACTTGTAGCTAGGTCTCTACCGCCCGCTTTGTGTGTGACCCCTATGCTAGTTTTCGCGACATAATGACAAACATGCGCAAAAATCTCAAGGTGGTGAGCCTACCTCTCATGTCTGGAGCTCGTCGGGTAGTTGTGCGCGTCGTAGAATCTGCTGGAAGGTCTGTCCGCTCTAGGTGGCAGAAGCTCTCTCCACAAAATCAATAGTGAGAATGAGCTAAAAATGAGGTGAAAATTTCTTATAATGGAGGTCCCCGAACCACTTTTCATGAAATTTGACATGTGCTCCTATCTTCTTGCGAGATGCGGTTTAGGCTCAAAAATTTATTGATTTGGACTCCATTTGCTCTGTTTACCATAACTTTGGCATTTCGATCAAAACCTCGCCAAAACACGCTTTCCGCTCCAGTCTCATAATTGCACCCTCACTGTACCATAGGTTGTCCTATAGTCACTGATCATCCCCATATATTTTTTTTCATTACGATCGTTTTTCACTTGCTTTTTGTATTTTTGAAGTTTTTCAGTCGAAAATTAACAAAATTAAAAGGAAAATAGCAAATCAAACCCAGAAAATCCCCAAAAATCATAATAAATCACAAACATCACCGCAAAACATTATATACACTCACATGCAATTCTTATGGCCGGATTTCTCTGTTTTACCAATATTTTGCCCAGAAAATGGTTATTTCTACTAATATATACACACCTAGGGCATTCATTTGGCGTTTGGCCCCATATACCTATAGATACATGCTGTATAAGGGCATATGTACTTAGGTTAGTCCAAAAAATTTTGCAATCAAACAAAACCTCTTAAAATAGTCGAAAATCTTGCCCTTTTTTTGCTCTTTCTGCTACTTGTTCCGCATTTGAGAATGCCTCTCCCCCTCCTAGCCGGAGTCCTCTTGGACGACAAGGTATCGCCTCGGAGTATGTGCCGTGCATAGGTTGAACAAGTTGTGCTAATGCTTGGCCGATTAATGTGGCCTTGTTTTATGCATACTCAATCAATGCATGGAAAAATTAATGTTGTGCAAGAGAAGGGAATACGCAAGATGCTTATTGGCATTCGCCGTCGAGGTTTCCTATTTTCTTTGCAAGTAACAACTGTAGCTCTACTGCTCTCTGTTTAATTTTCTTTTTTGCAAAAGGC
The DNA here is from genome assembly GCF_014529385.1 of Adiantum capillus-veneris. Classification (NCBI taxonomy): domain Eukaryota; kingdom Viridiplantae; phylum Streptophyta; class Polypodiopsida; order Polypodiales; family Pteridaceae; genus Adiantum; species Adiantum capillus-veneris. Next base: position 126,636,586 of record NC_140937.1, read on the forward strand.
AATTGCTTTGCCGACACTGTTGATAGAGACGTAGCTGTTTCTATGGAGAAGATTGGCTTGGCCGGAATGGGTGTGAGCCATAAATTCTTTGCTTTCCATTGGTATTTTGTTTTTGCCAATTTTTGTAGATGTTTTGGTACTTCCTTGGTTGCCACTGGTTTGTTGTTGATTGGCATCCACATAAGTCGGCTGTCCTTTTTCAAATGCAGTTGTCTGCCTTCTGTTTTTGCTTGTACTGAAGGGAGTTCCTTTTGCTTTGGTTTTGGTATCCAAATGCGAGTGACATTTGGGTTATTGTTGCTGAGCATTTTCTTTGGGATCCATATCTGTTTTATGCGCTTGGTTTTTGGTTGAACCATCTGCTTTGTTGGAATTCTTTTGTTGTATTGTTGTTTGTCTGCAATGTCATTTCTATCCTTCCGCATCCATACTTGCTTCTGTTGTTTTGGTAACCTAGACTTTGCATTGCGGCCGGTGATTTTGTATGTCTGTATTTAGCATGGTTGGCCTTTACCTGATTGTTGGTCTCGGGTATCATGTTGTTCTTTGGTGGCATTTTTTCTTTTGGCTCTTTTTCCAGTGACTGCATGGCTTGTAGCTGATTATTCTGGTATTGCTGAGAAAAGTCTATCACTTGTTGTTCATGTGCATGCTGAATTTTGATTGCCTTTGCATTCCAATCTATCTGCACATTGTACTCTTTTTTCCAAGGTTTCCCCAACATCATTGGGTGTTGTGTGCTTTCATCCTTCACCACATAGAATTTGTGTGTGTAAATATATTGGTGAATTTGTACATGCAATATAGTCCATCCCAATGTTTTCAACGAGTGTGATGTACTACTTTCTAGCACTTGAGGAGTAAGATGAAGTTGACCTGTGGATTTGAGCTGTTGGTATGAAAAGATCAAATTTGCTTGAGCTCCAGAATCAAGCAATGCCGTCGATTCAACTTGATTGCTACCCACTTTGACTGCAATTATTGGCTCCACTGTGTCTTCATCCCACTTCGTCATTCGAACGGCATTGATTCGCCATGGTGCTCCACTTTGTCATTGTTGTCGCAGAAGTCTTTGTTTTGCAATGCGTTCTTTTGCCTCTGCTTGAGCTTCCTCTCGTACTCGCCGTTTTTCCTTCATTCGTTGTTTTCCTTGATGAATTTGTTGGAGCATCTCCTGTGTAAGTGGTAGATGATATTTCTTCAGTCGGACATCCACTAATCCAGTTCGGCATTTCTTCACCTACTAATATAGCAAGCTTGACAACTCCACTTTGTGATAGATCACTAATCACAAAGGGTCCCATCCCTCGCTTTTTAATTTTCTTGGCATGTTGCTTCAAAGTATAAAACAATTATGTAATCACCTGTTTTGAACTCTTTAGTGCGCACATGTTTTTCAAAAAACTCTTTTTAGCATAGATTGAAGCTACAGCTCTTAAGCGGAGTTCATCTAGCTTTTCAAGATCATCTATTCTTGAAGAGAGCTCATCCCCTGTCCATTCTAAGCGTTTTGCTACTCGTAGAGTTGGAATTAAAAACTCTATGGGGAGTATAGCATTTAGGCCAAACACCATGTTGTACGGTGTTGTTCCTATTGATGTTTTGTAAGCTACCCTGTATGCTCATAGTGTTGAGTGTAGCTGCTGATCCCAATCTGTTCTTGATTCTGACACTATTTTAGTGAGAACCGTGAATAATGTTTTATTTGTGGCCTCAACTTGTCCATTAGCCTGTGGATGGTATGGAGCAGATTTCCTATGTATGACCATGAATTTCTCTAGCAGATATTCAATGACTTCATTGAGAAAATGTGTCCCACAGTCATTGACAATTTCTATTGGTAACCCGTATCGTACAAAAAAATTCTCATACAAAAATTGTGCAGTGGTGCGTGCATCTGCTTTTTGTGTTGCCTTGGCTTCGATCCATTTTGTGAGATAGTCCGCAGCCACAATGATATATTGGGTATGGGTGCGATATGTAGGGGGTGAGATAGGTCCCACAAAATCGATGCCCCATTTTACAAATGCTCTTGCTCCCATCATTGACTGTAGTGGCATCTCATCTCTTTTTATTGGCACCTTGGTGCGCTGACATGCGTCACAATGCTTTACAAACTCTTCAGCATCCATGTGCAATGTAGGCCACCAAATTCTTGTGGTTAAGACAATTTTTGCCGTCTTATCGCCCAAAAAATGGCCTCCACTTATTCCGCTATGTGCATGTTCTAGAATCAGCAGGTATTTGTTCTCACTTGCACAGATTCTAAGTTGATTGTCCTTTCCTCGCTTATAGAGTTGGCTCCCAATTAATTGAAAGTCACGAGCTTCTAGCTCTATAGCTTTTTTCCGTGCTCTTGTGATGTTCTCAGGAAAAGTCCTGGTGGTTAAGAAATCAATGATATATTGACTCCATGCAGGTGAAATGTTTACTTGAAACAATGTCGCCTGATCCATTGGTCGTTTGGCACTACATATAGTACAATTGGTAACATAAGAATGTGTGTCCGCATATATAGTAAGCCAATAAACCCCTAACTGTTTCAGTCTCTGGTATGTTTTCATTGTTGAACAATGAAATGCACAATCCTGGACATGTGCTTCTTCAAGGTAACACTCGAATTCTTTCGGATTTATACATAATCGTAGGATTTGGTCCAATCCTAGATGATACATCCGTCCTGCTATCAACAACTGGAAGTTTTTTGTTTGTCGAATCGTTTGTTTTTTGTAACTATATTCCATATTATCAAACCCACATCCAAAGGAAAGAATGCAAACAATTTCCTGAGACCATCACTACAAGAGGCTATTCATATTAGTGACGCTCACACAGCGACGCTCAAAAAAAAAATTCCCGGCGTCGCTATGAGCGTCGCAAATTTACAAAGAAATTTGCGACGCTCATAGCGACGCCGACTGTGCTAAAAAAATAACCGAGCGCGCCCAAAAACTCAGATCTCAGATCTGAGTTTTTCGGCGTCCTCAAGCAAGGAGCAGGTAACGCTCTCCCTCTCTCTCTCTCTCTCTCTCTCTCTCTCTCTCTCTCTCTCTTTTTCTTCTCCACACACACACACACACGAGGAGAGGAAGGAGAGCCAGGTATGCTCCTTCCCTCTCCTCATTCTCATGTTCCCTTCCCCTCTTTCTCTCTCCCTCTCTCTCTCTCTCTCACACACACACATACACACACACACATAGTGTTTTTGAGAGAGAGAGAGAGAGAGAGTACAAACAAAAACAAAAACGCACACACGCATACATAAACAAAGAATGCACACACACATTGAGAGGAAAAGAGAGAGAGAGCATGCATAAACAAAAAACGCACGCATTGAGAGAGGAAAAGAGAGAGAGAACATGCATAAACAAAAAACGCACACATTGAGAGAGAAAAAGAGAGAGAAACATGCATACGATCCAAAAAAACGCACACACATTGAGAGAGAAAGAGAGAGAAACTAATTTAACGTCGTAGGAAACTAATTAAAATTAAAAGACCTAAAGATCTAGCCGACGAGGAGTTGAACTCAAGACCTATTATTCAAGAGGGAAATGGCATAATCAATCTATCATACTTGGCATGGGTGATAGAAAGGTTATACCATTTATCTCTTTTTATTGGCACACACATCCACACACACGCACACACACAAGAAGAAGAGAGTTATAACGTCGTAGGAAACTATCTTAAAAGACGTTAAAGATTAGGTTATATGTAGACTTACATTAAATTAGATTTAGGTTTGTTTTTAACTAGATTTACGTTTATTTACGCTAGATTTAGATTTACGTTATATTAGATTAGATTTAGGTCTCCATAGACTGCGATGCCTGCATGAAGCGGGTGAAGAAAGCCCTCAATGGAATATAGGGTATTGCTGCCTTCACTCATGGTGGGCTCCGTCGATCCAAAAGTACTGGTGAAATGTCTTCAGAAGATAGGGAAGAAGGTGGATCTTCAGGGCAGCAAGAGTCACTACATCCCCAACACAATGACCATCTAGACAACCTCTAGTCATTCAACAGCAACTTCAAAGTTAGTAACAAGAGCAAGAACGGTCTAAAGGGCCAATTGCTATCGTCAGATGTGGATAGAGATGAGGCAGCGTCATCGCCGGAAGTTAACTATCACATCTTTAGTGATGAGAATGCCAACTCTTGCCGAGTTATGTGAAAAATTATGTGTTAAATCAGCTTTAAGGTTCTTATAATCCCTGTTAGTTTAGTTCTTTGTTTTTAATATAACATAATTTACGTTAGATTTAGATTTATGTTATATTAGATTAGACTTAGGTTTATTTAGGTTTACCCACACACACACACACACACAAGAAGAAGAGAGTTTTAACGTCGTAGGAAACTATCCCAAAAGACGGGACACCCAGGTTCACGCGTCACCGGCCAGAGGGCTTGTCTTACTCCATTGACTTCAGCGGCGGCATCATCATGGATGATGACGGCAAGAAGGTGATCTCGCGCATGCGTGGTCTTTGCTCTCAGCTGTTTAGACACTACTTACTAAACAAATGGAGTGAAGTACCAAGTGATTTAAAAAACAGAGTCATCAGCATACTTCATGATGAGTTTCCCATTCCAACACGGGATCAGTGCTTCAATGAAGACCTGATGAAGATTCAAATGCGCGAATACTGCAAACACAAGCGTTCCGAAGTGCAAAAAGCAATCAAGAATGGGTGGAATAGGCCAGATTGGCTGGCCAAAGAAGATTGGAAGAATGCAAAGAAAGCAGCGCGCGAGAATCCCGACAAGTGGAAGCAACAAAAGGATGCAGCCAGAGCGCGAGTAGAGGCAGGGAGCTCGCACCACTTGGGGAGCGGTGGATGGGCATCATTTGAGGCCGATTTTGTAAGTGTTTTCGCATTGCTCTTTATGTTCGATAGTTTAGGGTTTATGAGTTTTTTAATTCTAACATAATGAAATCTTTGTATGTTTTGACAGTGGTCGATGACAGGACGTGATCCCACACCGTACGAGCGCGAGTACGCAGGCAAGAAGGGCTTAAACGCCCTGATGGACATTCTCAGTTCTCACGGCGGCATGGTTAGTATTAGGGTTTACTCTTTTTTATTTTTTGTATTGTTTTATAAATGTCGTTATATGTTTATACTTACTGAAAGCTGTCTTATTGTCTTTTTTTGCAGAATCCGACAGATACGCCGCTTGGACGCGATGAGACGTCTGACTAGACGACGTCAGTTTAGCCGTAGCTAGATAGCATTAGTTTAGGGTTTCTCATAGCTTATGTATCATGAGACGGATTTTATACGTCTTTTTGAACCATGTATATTATTACATTTGTCACCACAGTTCCTTTTGCCAATCAATTCTTTATGCCTATGATGTTGTATAATTGTCATTATTACATTTGCCAATCAATTCATTTTGCCTATGATGTGTACAATTGTCAATTTTGCAAACAATGCGTCTTGTGGGTGACTATTTTGGGTCTATTATCTACCCTTGCACTTTTTTAAAAAAGTGAATCAAGTACAATATGGTTGATGGGTGGCAGGGCATTCAATGCCCTGCCACCAAAAAAAAATTCTCTCGGGCGTCGCTATAAGCGTCGCTATTTATGGCTCTGTAGCGTCGCTATAGTCTTCAGTGTAAACGTCACTATAACCGTCGCTATGAGCGTCGCTATGAGCGTCTCTATATAGAGACGCTCATAGCGACGCATATAGAGACGCTTATAGCGATGCTCATAGCGACGCTCTCTTAGCGACGCTCGTAGCGACGGTTTTAGCGACGCCGGGGGTTATAAAAACCCAGTGTATTTCCGTCGCTAACAGCGTCACAAGAGCACACAACCTCTTGTAGTGCATTTGGGTACTAATTCAACATTCAAAAGATAAGCATCTGGTATGTCATCATCTACTCCTTCAGGATCTTCCCCGTTGTGTATCCTTGAAAGATGATCCACTCATAGATGGGTTTTACCCTTTGTGACCACCATTGTGAAATCAAACTCTAGCAATATAATAAACCAGCGTACAATTCTCCCTGTATTGCATGGTTTATTTACTAGATATAAAAGAGCTTGATGATCTGTGAAGAACACAAATTTTTTTGCGGGAAAATATAATGCCGAAATTTCTTCACAGTATAAATCATTCCTAACCCTTCTCGTAGTTCTTTTTCGCACTGTTTAACTGTCGGCTTGCATAACAAACTGGAAAATCCATTGTTCCGTCTCCTGGTTCAGCCAGAATACTTCCAATGGAATATGCAGAAGCATCAATGTGAACATGGAATATCTTTTCCCAATCCGGTGCCTTCAGTACATGTGCTGATATCGGGTTTTCCTTCAGCTTTTGGAATGAAGTTTTACACTCCTTGGTCCAATCGAAATTGACTAGCAAACGATACAAAGGTTGTGCGATAACCGCATACATGTATATGAATCTTCGATTATATCCGCAGTGTCCCATGAAGGATTGCGCTTGTTTCGCATTAGTAGGCCTGGGTAGGTCTACAATGACTTTGAATTTGTCTAGGTCAGTTGTTATGTCATTTCTTGAGACAATGTGTCCTAAGATGCGGCCTTGCTTAACCATGAATACACACTTTTCAGGGTTAAGACAGATTCGATATGTCCTACATTTTTCAAAGACCTTTTGCAAATGGTCAATATGTTCCTCTCGTAGAAGAGAGTGTACACACAGATCATCCATGTAAATTTCTAAGAATATTATTAGGTATTCCTTGAATGCGTGCGTCATCAACCTTTGGAAGGTAGCTGGGACATTAGTTAAGCCAAAATGCATAACTCGATACGCATAAATTCCCCATTTTGTGGCAAACGTTGTTTTGTGTTGGTCCTCCCTTGCTATTGCCAGTTGGTTGTATCCTGAAAACCCATCCAGAAAGGAATAAGCCCGTTTCCCGGCCACCCACTCAAGTACATGTTTTGTGATTGGCAAGGGATAATTATCCCTAATGGTGGTTGTATTTACCTTTTTGAGGTTTACACACACTTGCAATTTTCCATTCTTTTTGGGAACTACCACAATGGGTGACACCCAATCTGTATGTTCGATTTCATAGATGAATTCAGCTTCCATTATTTTATCAATCTCTTCTTTGATTCGTTTAGCAAATGTGTCATTATATGTATAAGGAAGTTGTTTGCTAAGTTTTGCATTTGATTTCAAAGGAATTGTATGTCGGCATATCGATGGATCAACTCCTTTGAGGTCTTTATAGGACCAAGCAAACACATCTTTATACTTCTTGAGAAGTTGTGTTAGCCGTTCTTCTTCTTTAGGCTCTAAATCGTTTGCTATATAGACCGGCTGAGGCTTTTCACCTGGTTTTGCAAGGTCTATCCTTTTTGCATTTTCTGGCCCATCGTAAGATTCTTGGTTGGTCCTTTCCGTGACTGGTGGTGTCATGATGATTTTTTTGTCGTGGATGGTAAATTTCCGATAGTGTGATGGTACATTCATGTTTCCCTTTTCCGACTCCTTTTTACCATCACTATCTTCTTCAGTAGTCCATATCTCATGTAAAGACCGTTTCAGTTCTTGGTATTTCTGTTTACGCTCCAATTTGGTCCACTCTTGTTGTTTCTTTTTTTTATTTTTGTGATTTTGTTTCTGTATTAGCTTTTTGTTCCTGTTTTATTTCCTCTCACGTTCTTTCCCTTCGATCTTTTGTGAATCTTTCTGATATGTGATCTTTTACACAATCCTCTGCTTTTACAAGCATCAAATAGTGAGTTTTACCTTTTATCTTGGGCATCAGGTTCTCTCTCGCTTTGTTTCCTGCTCGTTTCCTCCTATAGCATTCCTGGCGTTTAAGGTGTTGATTAGCAAAATCATAAAATTTGATATTCTCGGTTTCCCTTCCACGTTCACTTGAGGTGTCTGAACATTCATTATCTGCATCATCATTTACTTCCAGATGTTCTAAATAGTTATAAAACTCTTCTTGTCCTGGTGGTTCTATCATCTTATCTTCTCCTAGTATAATGTTTACCATGTAATAGGGTAGCACATCATAGCCATCCTTATCGCAAAATTTTGTTATTGGACTATCTGTAATGGTACAGACATCCAATGTTGCTAGTATGTGTTCCCATTCTAGAGGTTCCAAGGCATCTTCGGGGAAAGGTTCCGGAATATACTCCTTGTCCTCTATCGCTCTTTCTAAGACGCATTCCTCTCTTCCTAAGCTTCCACAATGTGAAGCTCCACACATCCATAGCTCTTTACCCTTTTCAGTGTAAGATGCTTGCAAAGCATACTGGAAAGACAGAGCAACCACTTGGCAGATCCCTATAGGTTGAAAGAGATACGGAAAGAAGAGATTTTTTGAAACCAAAAATTGGATGCACTAAAGATGGCGCCCCAAAATCTGCAAGCAAATATTCCGTCGCTGCTAGATGCTTAATTTGTGCAGAGGCCTGTAGCACGGAGAAGAATTTTTCCCTGCTTGGTTGTGTACGTGTGCTGCTGCTATTTTCAACCCGGCCGTATCACTTTCCTCCCCAGCCGTTTGTGGACAGCGCGCTCATCATGCTTCTCCATCTACACGTGTAGCACTCGGTGTTTTATTTATCAACAGTAAGCTCTAGTTCCAATTGCCACTTCACAACTTGTAGCAGTACCCTCAACACCATTAACCATTTTTGACAAAGGCAGCTTGACCCATCTCTGCCATAACAAAGCCGACAATAGCCGCCCCTCTTAACGCCATCGCCAGCAGGTCATTAGAATCGTGGCAAGCAAGAGGTGCTGAAAAGAGTCAATCATGCCATAGAGCAACACCCAACATCACATGTGCAGGCGTTAGAGGTCATGCACGACACCCTCAATAGCTTGCCTATGTAATTGGGTGCGCATAGACCGACAACATTTAGGGTAGGGGTTGTGGGTGACAGCGAGGATGAGCCGGGTTCGTACCCTCACCCACAACTGTTGCTACCATGAAAGCGCGGCTCCAAAGCTCCAACTTTCAAACTGTCCAAAACAGAAGCTAAAGCATGCAGAGCTTGCAAGTACAACATCAAACCTGACCATGATTAGCAACCTGATTATGGACAAATCCACCACCAGCAGCTTGCGTTAGGCGATAGGTCTTCAAGATCTAACCATGGGTGATAGCTTGTGTAGAAGGACATTTACTTCACATTTGATGAAAACAGCTTAGAGCTTCTTGACGCTGTCCTTGTTCAGCACATGCCGCAGTACAAAAAGAGTCATCTCAGACAAAACAGTCGCCAAGAACTGCTTGTGCTTTTGTAAAGTTGTCGTAGAGACGACATGTATGGTAACAATAAACTAAATTGATGGACGTCGAGCTCCTGCAGCAGCAGCCTATGCCTGCCAAACTATTCGTGGTCGTTCAGGCCAAGCAAGGATGGCACGCCCACCAATAGCATCACGTTTGTCACATGCATGGCCTTGACTTCACAATACTACTCTCTTGAAGGACAGCAATCTCAGCTAGTCCTAATTACAGTCTGACTCAGCAACAAGGGCAAGGTGTCAAGTGTTGTGCCGGTTTTGGTTATTCTACATGCGCTCATGCTTAGCGGGCTACTGCCACTGAAGCCCTCATCTGTAAAGGCATGCGGAGAGCAACGATTTGATTTCATGACTTTGGTGAGAGGAAAGTCAGGGTAGCAAGAGGTGATGATCAGCCTTCTCCCCATTTTACCATGTATCAACACATGGTGGCCTTGAGGAATCGTACGTACTTCCTAGCTGTGCAAAGAGTACATGCTTCCAAGCTGAGCCAAAGGATAAGAGGCACGAAGCAGATTTGAGGCTGATCTGGTACAATTGGGACACGGAGACATGGAGCCACCCTTGTACATTCCTGTCGTCATCAAAGGGCGCTTGTTTGTTGAGGCACTTCTCCATGCGCTTCCATCAACGACTGGCAAATGTGAATGGAAGGTTAGGGCTCCTTAGGTTCAAAACAGTGCTGCAAGAAAACCACAAGAACGTGTTGAGTGCTACGCCCTTAAGCACCTGTGATGCAATAGAAAAGTCTCAAGCTATCCAGTTGCTCCTCCTGTGTTTAGGTCAATTCAAGCGCCAAGCTTTCTTCTGACTTATTCAGCATGTGAAGAAGGTGGACACAGATGGCATCTACAAAGATACGTTGGCAAGCCTGGATGCAGCTGTTGAGACAGTGGGGAGAACGTATTGATATGAGAGCCAATTTGTGGTGTCTGGATTATTGACAAGCTGGAAAGTGTGGTTTTCTCTCCGGTTGAGTGATTATACAAAAGGCAGTGAGGTATCGGTTGTTGATTTAGACAAAACTGCTTAATGGGAGAGTTTCCTTGGTCACATATTTTGAAGGGGAAGTGGCTTGTACAATCAGATGCTTAAGCTAGTCAAGCCCATAAGCACACGTACACTATTGAAAACTTGTGGATTTGGGGCAAATTCAAGAGTGTAAGGCTTCTAGATAATGCTATATTCTAGAGATGGTGTGGGTGTAGTTCAATGGTTGACGATGGTTCAATCATCATCTATGTGGTATGTGGTACACTTATGAAAGAAAAAATAGTTCATGATGAGGACCCTATTGCAATGTCATGTCTTGGAATGCATTAATTACAGGATATTCTCAACATGCCCATGATAAGGAAGCTAGCTATTGCCTATTTTCAGCAGATGTGAAGTGAAGGCTCTTCATTAGATGCCATCACATATGCTTGCACCCTCAAGACCTATATTGACATTTCGCAAGATGTCGCCATGGACGAATCCATGATGATATTGGTAGTCAAGGGCCATTGCTGAAGTGTGTCTTGCCTTGCAATGATTGCATTGATATGTATGCCAAATTTAATGTCCTCACAAAAGCACAAACTTTCCTTGATGAGCTTCTTCTCTGGGATGTCGTCTCTTGGAGCCCGTTAATTGCAAGATATGCCTAATGGCTGTGGCAAATAGGAAGCCTTGGACTGTTTTCAGCAAGTAACAAGAAAACACAAAAATTTCTTGATAAACTTCTTGTGTGGGATGTCATTATTGATTGCAGAATATGTCCAACATAGCTGTTGCCAAGATATCCTACGCTATTTTCAACCATCACGAAGTGAAGGCCTCTTTCAGGATGCAATTACCTATGTTTGTACCTTGAAGGCTTGTGTCATTGCACAAGACATTGACATCGCCGAGAGAATTTACAAGTTAGCGGGCGGTTGTTTGCTGAAAAACGTATATATCTTGCTTGGCGTCGCTTTGGTCGACACAAATGCAAATGGGAAAAAATCATGGCAAGGCATCCATAGCATCAACGATGTCCTCCAGTCTTTGTAAACTCAAAGGCAATGTTCTCTTCTTATATATCTGCAGTCTTTAGAGAAAATTTTGTCTCTCCAACACTAGAGGTGAACCATAAGTGTCCCTCCAACATTGGAGGTGAAAAAAGGTGATCGGGGAAGTGCACGTTCCCTATGGTTTATAAAAATTGGGTGAGGACGGAGCCACCTTCCTACCATACATACGTATGGTTTTTTCTTTTTTGGGGGGCACAACATCCCGTGCACGTATTGCATCTCTGCATTGTAGACAACATTAATCTTGAAAGGTTTTTGCTTTATACCTCACCTAACTCCGAATTCTCAATTGTGTGGTGAGATTGTGGAGGTCTTGGAATAACTTCTAGACGAGATGCTACGAAGCCTACGAATCAAGCGAAGACTAAATATGGCAGGTACATCGATACTCCAGCTTTCATATTTCTTTTAGTGATCTCAAGTCTTGTTGGATCGATTCAAACAATCTTGCCATCAAACCCAATAAGGCACACTAGTTTTGTTTCCCTAACCATGCCGGGAGTTCTGATCCTGCTACTGTAGCTGAATCAAACTCTTCCACAGGTGTTTGGTTTACGTCTTTGTAACTATGGTCTTTGATCAGGTGTATTTTAGTTGTTGTCTTGCCATGTTTGAGGTATATGTGGTCGTAACCCCAATTTTGGACCATCTTCAATTGTCGCATGAATGGTCTTCCCAAGATGATCTCATAATTGTTCTTTTTGTCAAAATCGACTATTGCAAATGTATGCTCATACTCGATTCCGTACGAAGTGACAATCACTTTTTCTAAGAGTCCTAGAGGCTTCTCCATGAACCCGTCTGCCAATTGGAATTTCATTCTGATAGCTCTCAAAGCTTTTTTTTCCCATTTTTTCCAAATTTCCTTGGTGGCAATAGCAACTCCCGCTCCACTGTCAAGAATAGCTTTGGAAACTACTCCTTGGAATTCTACTGGTAGCGTGGTGTTTCCATCTTCTCCCTCGCAATACTCTCCAACCTTGTTTAATGGTACTGGCCTAGTGTTTATTTGAGGCTTGTCCAACTCTCTGATCCCTTCCTGTAGCCTCAAAGTGGGATCTTTTTTATCCCTTCCTGTAGCCTTAAAGTGGGATCTTTCACTCCAAATTTTTCTAGGCATTTACCTACTGTGGTCCACATGTTTGGTCATAATAACCTTAGGAGTTCTGCTAATGTGATTGTGCATGCCACCGGAGTGTACAATAACTCAATCAATCCTTGTGAAACCATCACTTTGTTAGAAGAAAGTATTTGAGATGGGATTGCTCTCACTTCCGACTTGGCTTCATACTCTCCTAGGTAAAAGGGTAAAGTTCTCAGTGAGTCTGGTTGGCTGTGCCCCGAACTAATTGATCCTTGGTCTCCCCCTTGTGAACGTATCTCAAAGGTCATTTGTGACCTTGCCTCAAATTCTTCAATAGGAGGTAAGGTTACATTCTCTTCTTTTCTCGTGATATTCATGTAGTTACTCATCCTATTAGCCTCGTTGGCCTCACGGATTTGCTTCCACAGATTGTCTAGACCGTTACAGTCCTTACCCATTTCTGCCAATGTTTTATGCTGGAACCCGTCACTTGCCTCGTTTGTTGTATTTGGCACTATGATAGGCTCTCCTCCGGACTCATAGGCATTAGTGAGTCTTTCCTTTGTTTCTACATGTTTCTCTAAACTTGGTTGGATAGGGGTTGGAGCCGGTGCCTCCTGCCAATTTGCAGGTTTACCCAGCGGGTCTTCCATCAATGATTGAGCTGTTTCAATCATCTGTTTACACATTTCCAACCTTTGTTTTTCTATTTCTGCATATGGATAAGTCATCCACCTTTGCTCCTGGGTTTGGTTCTTTTTGAGTCTAGCTTCATAAGCTTTTAGAAGCGCATCCAACTGCTCATTTACCTTGTCTGCCAGTACAGATCCTCCTAATCCGGCACTTTTGGGCTCTGCTATTTACTTGGGTGCTATGGTTGCCGTGGTGTGTGAACTTAAGCTAGCAAGATCCTCTAACCGCTCTAATCTATCCTTTGTATGTTTCAACTCCTCGGATAGAGCTATTTGCTCTCGTTCCTTCCTGGCTTTCATACGCGCCTTTCTAGCTTTCCAAGTGCTTCTCTGATTCTTCGTTTCTGAACTTTGGGCATCGGTTTTTGGCTCTTCAACTACGGGTTGGTTCGTCATTCTTTGAGCTTGGGTTCGTGTTACTGCCTGAATAGGTATGATTGTTTCATTTGCCGACCCTCCACTGGAAGGTACTGTTTCTAGCATGTTCAAGGTGGTTTTTGCTCCTTTGCTCGGGTTTTTAGGACAATCAGGAATCAAATGAGTAACTCCACACTCAGTGCAGTATGCATTGACTCTAATGATTTCATCATGAGAACAGTCTCTTAGCCAATGGTCTCCACAATACTTGTAGCAGGGTCCCTTGGGTTGTTGAGGTGCTCCTTGAGCTCCTCTTTGTTGGTATGCATGTCTCTATCCGCCAATGCCTCCATTGGCTATGAACAACAATGTTCGTTCATCTAAGCTATATCTTCCTTCTCTTGCTGCCTGTGCAGCAGCTGGTGGTCCTGTATTTCCTATCATGCTCCATGGTTCTGGTGTTGAGGGTTCTTCCGGTGGATAATAGACAGAGTTTGCCGCATATCCATTGGGATCTTCATAATATGCATGCATAGGCACCAAAGCCTTATCCTCTAATTCTCTTACGGTTGGTGTGTATCTTATACCAACTGGTCATAATCCTGGTAGGGGTGGTTGTTGCCCCAACACTGGTTGTGGTCTTTCTACACCTACAGGTCCTGGTAGGTTGCCTACTTGATACCTAGGCATCAGTGGATCTTGAGGAGAAGCTACCGGAGCTTGGGGAGCGTAGGGTCTCTCTCTCACATACCCCTTGTTATAATAAAATTCCTCGGTCCCATGGTTTGTCCATTTTTGTTCAATAGCACACCACTTGGGCTATTTAGCCTGGGGTTTGGCGTACAAGTTAATCTTTTTTAGCACTTCATCTACAAGCTGCTCTTGGTTTATAGATAATTCTCCTTTCGGTGCTGTCTTAGAAGACTTGCTTCCACTTTGTTGTGAAGATGAATCGTCGTCAAGGTCCTTGAACTCCCCCTCTTTGTAGACCGCACAATTGTCGACAAGGTAAAGAGCCTCCTTGGTCAACTCATTCAACGTCGTGCTCCTCTTCATATGTAAGTCTTTTTAGAGATCCGCATTCCTTAGTCCTTGGATGAATATCATCATGAGTCTGGACTGAGTTGACAGTTATTCCACCGGACATAACTTAATATATCTTTTTAGTCTTAGGGTTGACTTTCGTAGAGATTCCCCATCTTTCTGTTTGAATTTATGGATTTGGGAGACGGTATTATGAGCTATCCCCCTTTGTGAGAATTCCTCGATAAATTCGTCAAACACTTCCTCCATAGACGCAAAGTCTCTACGCTCTACAAAGTCAAACCAAGTGGCAGCATCATCCTCTAGGGTTAGTCCAAACCCTGCAAATTGGGTAGGAAAGTCTAACACATCTTCGGCTCTAATTACACGCACAAAGGCTGCTACATGATCTCTTGGGTCTCTGCTTCCTGTGTATTTCTTGTTTACCCATTTTTGCACTTGAGAAGGTCTAATTCTCCGATGGTCTACAAACCTCATCATTGGATCTCCACGTCCTAATCGATATACCTCATCAGGTCTTCTATAATAGGCTGGTTCCTCTCCCAGTGATGCTCCTAAGCCATAATCTCTAACGGTTCTCGCTGGAGGTGGTTCATCTCTTCGAACTCGTTCTATGGGTGGTCCTCCAGGCTCTGTTGACCCTTGAGTCTTTGGCTTACTCTCTCCTTGATACCTTGAATAGAGTGGTGGTTCTTGCAAATCCCTTAGCCCTCGTGCGGCCTTAGAACCATCTCGGTTTCGGTCTTGCTCCATTGTTGCACTCTGTAAGAGCCATGCCTGCAATGATGGCTGGTTTGCTGGTTGGTTTTGGTTGTTGAATGCTTGCGGTCGGGTGGAATGTGAGGTAGCGTCATACTCATCAGAAAAGGGATTTGTTGATTTACTTGGGGTGTAGGTTGCTCTTGGCACCTCTTCAGGGGCATATGCTGATGCTCCTGGACCTGTTGTCCTTTCTACCTCCTCTGGGAGAATACGTTGGTATTCTCGCCCGTATCTATCAACAAAAACTATACCCTTCCCCATGGCAGTTTCATAAGAGAATAAGTAAAGAACCTTGTCTTTGCTTAATTCGTTTATGTATGGTTCTTTGCTGCGAAAGTAAGCGACTATACCCTCACTCTCATGCTTGTAGATTCATACGTTCTCGTTATAAGTTGGAACCCTTTTTGTTTTCTTATCATACATAAAAATAGCTCCGAGCCGATCAATGTTTGGTGGCGGTTCTTGAGCTTCTGAAACCATTTTCCCTTTCTCCACATTATCTCCATATTTGTTGTAATCTTCAGGGTTACTAACTATCAGATAGTGGTTCCCCTTTTTGTCTCGGTATCTATCTCCATCATCATAGACTCGGATTATCTCCAATCTCTGAGCTCGCCTCTCTTCGATACAAATGTACTTGCGTCCTTGATAGTCAGAATAGACTAGGGCTCCCCTCGAGTTTGTTCCTTCTTAGAATATCACATAGTGAGTTTGGAATCATTCAAAGGATTCAGGGAGGTGCTTCCTCCTGGCATTGGTTCGTTGTATGTGAAACCTCCAGGCTTTTGACTACCCATCATGAAGAAAGATTTGAGGTGTCAGTATCGCTACCTTCCTCAATAATTGGTGCTAGCGGATCTAATCTTGCCTGAGTTACACTCTCTTCGATGGACACTAAGATACCTTGGTCACCTACCACCTTCTGGTCTCTAACAATGTATCTTCCTGATCTTAAATTCATCAAACTTATCAATGCAATTTATCACAACTCCAACCACTCACCTGAAAAAGGATCAGTCTCCGCACAACTTCTTGCTTTGTTGCTGAATATACCTGTACACTAGCGTTTAATTTTGGCAATCAAATCAAAGCATTTATCTGCTAGAGGTTATCTTAGTAATGATTGGTATAATTGGAGAGTTAATCTCAACCACTATAGTATTTTATACACTGCTGATGTTCTGGATTAGGTCTGATAATTTGAAACTGTCTTCCCTCGGATGTTGTTCAAGTTACGCGAAAAAGTCTGAATCCAGTTTTGCTCCATCAAATGGACAAACAAGGTCCATCAAATGGACAAACAAGGTCCATCAAATGGACAAACAAGGTCCAAATTCACTTCTGAAAGAATTTTTGGAACCCTTAATCCAAATGGAATCTCACTGTCTAAGTCCAGTCAAATTTTCTCTTTAGTAAGCCCCCATAGACATCCTACGTGTAGGATGTCTCCTCCTTTGTTTTGCCTGGATTTTTGCACTATGGTTTCCCATTGATGTACTGAGTCTACAACTGTTTTTACTTTTTGATTTGGACACCTATTACCTGGTCAATGAGTCAAAAATCTGTTCCGATAGCCTGTTGCTGATCTTGATCAGTCTAATCAACTCCAATTTGGACCCAAATTGACTAGGAGGCTTACCTTAGGCTATACAACACCTTGCTATGCTCACTGTCAATGTCTGGTTTCAATTTCTTGCTAAAGACATCCTACCTGTAGGATGTCTTTTTAATCAGAATGGCTTCAAACTCAAAGCACAGGCTCCCCTTGAGTTACTGATCACTTTGGTATACTCAAAATTTGGTTTGGAGTCCAAAATCACACAGAAGACATCCTACGCGTAGGATGTCTTTTTGGCCTGTTTGACCCCAGACTTGTCCCACGACTTCCCCTTGATGTCAGTAACCCAGTGGTATGCTTAGATTTTGGTTTGGATTTCAAAAGTTCCCAATTTTAGCTGTTCTTGCCTTTTTCAGTCAAAAGTGCTAAAGTCTGCTCTAAACCCAATTTTCTCACCCAAATGAGGTGAAACCCCTCTCAGTATCTCAATATATCATGCAAGACATGCTCATGCAGCTATTTTATGGTTTTGGTCTCAAAATAATGTTTTGGCACAATTTGGGTAGGATGTCTGGCAATTCCAGTCTATCTGGCCTTATCCTGTCAAGATATGGTCAAATTTCCACTTTCTAGTTGAAATTAGGGTAAACCCCACCTTTTGAACACAATGGTCAACTCAAAATCCCAAAATTCCCACCAGATTAGTCTGTATACATCCTACGCGTAGGATGTCTCCTGGCTTGAAATTATTTATTTTTTTACAAAAATGCTCTTGATGCTTTGTAGCTCTATCAGAAACACTCACAATAACTTTTGGATTTCTCTTAGGCTTTCAAACACACTTTTGCGTCTTTCGCAAACTTGTGATGACTTTACCAAGCAAGTATACATACATGAAATGCTCTAGATCCTGAATCATGATGTCCTACTTAATCTACTCCTACTCATCATGTGAAATGGTGATAATGGTGTTTTGGTTGCTTTCAGTCCTCTTCGGACTCTCAAGCTCTCCTCTCACCGCTTCTACCACTCCAATTCCTACTCAAGAACTTGACTACTACCTAAAACTACCTTGGTCTACCTAATCTACCTAAGTCCAAGGATCTAGGCTAGACACACGCTTCCTAGACTCCCTCTAAGACCTAGAGAGTCCTCCACCCTCTGATCCTATCTAAAAGTAAAACAAGACTTTTGGCAAGCCAAAAATCCCTATCCTCAAGGATTAGTCTCGGTCACCTACCTAAGGTTTTCGTCCCCAGCAGCGGCGCCAATGTTGGACGGATACGTCGCGACGGACGTCAGCACAACGATAACTCACCTAACATATAATGTTAGCTAAGAACGAAGCTCGACCCGCAAGCGCGTGGAAGCAAGCATCAAGTGTCTCAACCTACACTCGACCGACTCCTAACTAATTCCTACAGAGGTCTCTATCGATTGTCTAAGTCACAGTCTTCAAGAGTACATAAGAGGAAACTTCCTACAACTCTTTCTAGAGCCGAACACCCATCAAACAATATCGAAACACCATAGAACTTAAGGAGACCATACTAACACCAATAGGTCGCTCTCCCTAAGGTCTATGAACCAAAATCCCAACCCAAAACACCCGGTGCAAAATCACGTAGGATGTCTGGCCAAAATTTGCAGGTCTTCATTTTCAAAATCTAAAGTGCCTAATGTGTAGTTCTACTCAATGTGAACGTGTGGATATTCTACAATGCAAAATCGGATAACGTACGCTCACCCAATCACCAGATAAAGCTCGTAGAAGGAGCTCGCAAAACCGGACAGTACGCTCGCAATGTAGGTATCGGCGCGTAGCTCTCGTTGGGGGCAACATGTTGCACTTCTCCGCACTCGATTCCGACCACCGGTGCACACGTAGTGTCAAGATGAAGCTCACACTCTCTCTCGTACACAATACGCTCACTCACAGACTTCAAAACTTGTTTTAAAAATGACAAAGGTCAAGAAGTGGTATATATACCTTACAATTCTCAAACCCTAAAGTTCCAAAATCAACCAACTACTCAATCTAACTATCAAAACTGGGATACAATCTGGAAACTTCTGTAAGTCCCAATATTTACAAGGTAAAAAATCAGGCTTTCCTCAATGAATGAATAATTACAAAAATAATAATCTTTCGAGTAGTTAGTTGACGTGGGGTGTGTCCAGCTTCTAACACCACCCTTCTCATAGGCATTGGCAACCTGAGCCAAGCCCCCACTTTCCACCCCCACGCTCACACTTCTTTATGTGTCCTAATTACTACCACAATGGGTGTTCAACATATAAGTTCCTTGATTACACAAGGTACATTAAGACAACCCTTCAACCAGTATTGCAAGGCGGCACCAAGACAGTAACTCTAGAAATTTTTTTACTCAAAACTTATTCATTAAAATTCCAATGTTCTGGAGGTACAACATCCCCCCTCCAGCGAGGGTTTACTCCTCATGTTGTCGCCTAGCTGCCCATACAACTAGGTATGTCCACCGCTTAACCAGCAGACGTGGACATTCCCACCGCATATAACGCAAGATGTGGGTTCCCACCACTTAACCAGCAGACGTGGGTATCCACCGCTTAACCAACATTCGTGGATTCAAGAGCCCTTAACCAGGAACTCTGCCCGTGCAAGCCAAGTTCTGAGTTATGAGCCACATTTTTTGATCCAAATCACCTCATATCACATACACAGGGTCTATACCATGCCTAGAACCAAGTTGCACCAAACAATGTTCATTTTGATGAAAAAGTTAATAATCGCGATTATTACTTTTTTGCCAAGATGGGAGAAATTTGCAACTTTGCCATCATGGGACCAAAGTACATGATGTCCTAAGGCCACTAACCAACTTTGAACAAATTTGGAGCTCAAAATCTCAAAATTCCCTTACATCTACTGTTTCAGAGACCTAAAGCCTAAATCTGACACCATTCTCATCCTATGCACCCAAATGAGCCCATATTTCACTCAGAGAATCTATTTGATATATACTACAAGACTATAATGCCAAACTTGCAAAAATTTAAAAAATTTACTCAATTGTAAATAATCGTGATTATTTACTTTTGTTGCAATTTTTTGTTTGGACTTCATAATTTGATCTTTACATGTTTTTATGCATTTATGCATGTTCAAAAATTGATTTTAAGCAAATTGGACTCAATTTGTTAGCATTTCAGATTGAAGGACATTTCAGAGAAGAATCTGCCAAATTTGCTAACTTTGACACTCTATTCACTTAACAGGAGCCATGCAAGCTGCAGAGAAGGCCAAGAAGAGGGTCTCGCAAAACGAGAAGCATAACTACGTACTATCGGCCCTAATATCATCTTCTAGGGGGACAAGAAACCACAATGCCTTTTTCCTTGTAGCTTTCAGAGGCACGTACAATGAGTTCCTACCGCTCTGGCGTAATACGATATCTAATTTCGTACTCTATCACACAGGGCACAAAGTTCCCGACTGATTGGGACCACCCGTCTCCTAGGCTTCGGCAACCCAAGCCAAGCCCCCACTTTCCAGCCCGCACTCACACAGAGTCTTTGTGTGGCCTAGTTACTAACACATTGTTGTTCAACACTTAGGGTTGCTTGTTTATATTTCATCGACACAAGCTCCTTAAGACAATTCCCTTCAATTAAAAAAATCGGCACCAAAATATAACCTTCCTAGGAAAAAGTACTCAACAAACAATACTTCATTAAAAAATCCAATGTCCTGGAGTTGTGAGGACCTCCAACGAGTGTTAACTCCACCCGTTGTCAACTGGCCACCCATACAACCAGTCCATAAACCACCCAATTCTTGGAGTCACTCTCCGCGTAAAATCATGTATCCACCGCTTAAAAGCGTAAAACGTCTCGAGGAAGCTATCCGTGGGCCGACGACATGAGGTAAGCAGGTGCCTCAGATGGCATCTAGTGGCGTCAGGAGGGCGAACGGGGTCAATACTTGTACGCGGAGAAGTACGGAAACGACGTGGGTGTTTTCTTGTGATACTTATGCAGAAAGTTCATCATGAGGACCACTTTTTGGGGTCACTTCACGTGGTTGCGAGACGCATTATTGAAAAGAAATGAGTGCCAGGTGTGCGGATGATGCAAAAAAATGACAACTATGCAGTGCGAGGTCAGTTTTTGGCCTGTTCGGGGTCCGTTTGAGGTCATCTAAAAGGCCAAGGGTGTGCAACTAATAAAGCTAAGTTTGGGAACTGAAAAAATAGAGAGAAGACTAGAAAAAACGTGGAGAAGAGAGGAGAAACAGTTGCAGGTGTGTTTTTGGGGTTTTTGGAGCATTTTTTGGCCTTAAACTGCTCATCCGAGGTCGGATTTGAGCACTTTGACATTGTAGATTAGGTTTTGGGCCGTTCCGGACGTGATGGTGCTGTCCATTTTGCCAAATTCCTCACTCTTTTTGTGTTGTTTTCGCTGTGTAAGTTTCTCCTATGAGCGAAGCTTCTGCTCCAATTTGTGATTGTATCTGGTATCTTTTACCCATATTGTGTGAGCTATTTTCCCCATTGGTGTTGACCCAAGCTCAATTGTATCTAAACATCAGAAATTCTCCTCTTTTGAGCTGAGTTTTTTGGGTGTGTGTGTGTGTATCTGTGTGGAGTGGGCAAGTGGATAGTCTCTCTCCTCTCACTCCAGAGGTGTGTTCCTTGTCATGGCCAGGTGTGTTGTGAAAGCCGAGTGGTGCCCCATAGTGTGTGTGTGTATCATTCCAAGAGTGTTTGTCGGGTCGTTATAGAGGCGCTGTGTGTTTTCATCCCGCTCACATTCGTTTGGCGCCCCCACGGAGGATCTTCTTCCAGTACCTTCTGCTTCGAGCTTCAAGCTTCGAGATTCGGGGCTAGAGGTTACAGGTTATAGGTTACAGGTTACAGGGACAGGTACAGGTACAGGTGATTCACATAGGTACAGGTAGCTGGAGTACAGTGATATACTAGCAGTGATGTCACTTGCAGTTGTTGTGGGTATGCATCACTTGGCGCCTATTTGAGCGCATTGTCTGCTGGATTGTACGTTACTTGTGGAAACTGCCATTGTACACATTTGTGGAGACATACTTGGTTGTATTTGGCAGTCCCAGCCATTTTCGAGACTTGGTCTGGAAGATAGTCATTTCTGAGACTTGACTATACGCAATTTGCATTAGCCTTCGTGTGAGGGTCGATAGCGTGAGGTTTTTATTGAGCTGGGGGATTCTCAAATGTGGATATCCTTTCGGTGATACAGGTAGCTGGAGCACCCTTTTTGTGACCTCGCCATAGGCTATGTACTAGTGAGTCCTACTTGATGCTCGGGTTCTATTGTTGACAGTTTATGCATACATATACAGTCTATATTTTGGGTTCCTACTGCTCTATTTCTGGGGAAACTCTGCCAAAATTTTTCCAAGTTATGATGGCTGTTTTTTTGGTCTTTTGAGCCATTTATGCTTTTATGCTGCTGAAATTTTGGCAAAATCAGAGGTTAAGTCAGGTGTGCCTTCTTGGGAGCTTCATGGTTGGCTTTAATGGATGATCAAAATGGCCCTCAATTCACTCCATTTCATTTAACTCAAAGAATCCAGATAAATGTTCATGTGTCCAGGAAGATTTTTTTCCAGCAGCGCATAGCTTTTATGTTCGGGCCAAGAAGATTACGAGAGATCTTGGAATGTCCTTTGCCTGTTGTAATTCCGATGATCAACTATGAAAACTCATTTGATGTGCATGTGTTTGTCCTTATCTAAAGTTGAGCTCCATTGAAGTTTCTGGGGATTGGGTAGTCAAAAGTTTTGGGTTCTTGCACGTGTGTTCAAAGGGCTTCTCAAAGCATTGTAACTTGGGTAGCCATGTCTTTCTCTTATCCGGCGTTTCATGGAAGAAGTGATGAAGATGTGGAAGATTTTTTGGAAAAGATGGAGGTTGCCTGCATTAGCAACCAGATTGATGACCCTGCGCAGATGTTACGTCTTCTCCAAATTTGTTTGAAGAGTGATGCACGAGTCTGGTCCAAAACATTTGAAGAGGAGTTGCGTGCAGCGGATCCACCTGTAAGATTGAGTTGGGACAATCTAAGGCATGGGTTGAAAGTGGAGTTTGTGAAGATAGAAGATCCCGACAAAGTGTGGCAAGAAGTACAAGGTTTGGTGCAAAAGGAAGGTGAGCCAGTAGATGCGTACATACGTAAGTTCTCATTGGCATGAGAGCGGATGTGCAAGGCCTTAGCACCACAATTACCCCCGCCTGACATGATGAAAAAGGACAGGTTCTTGGCTGGTCTTTGGGAGAATATACGTTGGAGAGTGGAGCTAAAGAAGCCTAGGACATATGAAGATGCACTAGATGTAGCAATGAACAAAGAGTGGAAACTGAGGAAAATGAGCCAGTTAGGGGTGGAGGCTTTGCCCATGAGGTTTGATTTTCAGCCTATGGATTCTTCGCAAGGTCGCATGCCAGGGGTTCATCATGAACCAGTGGTTTCTGTTACTCCTCAAGTTATGCCAGCGTGGTCACTACAGCAGTGCAAGATGATGGGCTAAGGCAAGACATGAGGCAAGTGGTAGATTTAATGAAGAATCTCAGCCTAAACATGCTAGGTCAAGTGGGAAATAATCGAGGTCAAGGGAGATATGAAAATCAGTCAGGAGGTGAAGAAAGACCTAGGAATGGTGTTGGACAAAGCAATGGTAGGTTTTGGAGGCAGACGCCCACATGTTACAATTGTGGAGAGTTGGGTCACATCAGCCCGCAATGTGATAAGCCACCAAGGATGGGGGGAGACATGTATCCATTGCCAAGACAGGTGTTAACTAGGTCAAATGATTATGGCATCGAAATTAAGGGAGATGAAGGAACCAGTGGATTAACCCAAGAAGAAAAGGGAAAGACAAAAGTGCTAAGTGTATCACCTTGGAGAAGGCATCAAAGCTAGAGGATACATTAGTGATGCCTATTGGGAAGAGGACCACAGAGGATAAGGAAGGAAGAATTAACCCAGGTCCTAGTAAGAAGAAAGGAAAAAGCCATGAAGGCGAGGATGTCAAGGCCAAGAGGAAAAGGAGAGCTCATCGAAAGTTTCATGTTTCAGATTTTCCACTAGGGGATGGGCAATTAAGCTATGACTTGAAGGAGGATCTGACGAGCAAGAAGGCAGATGTTACTTTTGGGCAGCTTATAGAGATGGTGCCTAAGCTAAAGCGACAGTGGAAGAGGATGGTTAACCCAATGGACAAAGAGCCAGAGAGAGGTTCAGTAAAGGTGTTGGCAATGGATGAGCTACCAGAAATTTGTCCAATAGTAGATGTGTGGCATAAAAGGAAAAATTTGGGACAAGGTTAAGTGGATGGTGGAGCCCAAATATGCGTGATAACACACTCATGCGTTGAGAAGATGGGTCTCACAGTGGCTGGGGTGTCAGGTTTTTGGATCAGATTGGCAAACCATCAAAAAGTAAAATGCTTGGGTGTTGAAAAGAGCTTAGAAGTGGAGGCATATGATGCAAAGGTAGTGGTTGATTTTCATGTGATGCCAGGAGGGTTGGGAGCATATCCTATTATACTGGGCAGACCATGGTTATGTGCAGTGGGAGCTGTTCAAGATTGGCGACATGGTACGATTAGCCTCTATGGAAAGACAGGTACCAAGAAGCTTTATAATATGGACACAAGGAAACGATTAGAGGAGATTTATGAAGATGAGGATGAGTCTAGTGATGAAGACTCTTCCACGGTGACAGATGAGGACAGTGATAGCACTACCAACAGTGATGAGGATGCTGATGTTGCATTTCTTTTGATGGACAAATAAATCCAGGAGTTTGGTTTAGTTGCATTTGCGAATGAGGTTGAAGATGAAAGTGAAGGGCCTTATGAAGTGATTGAAGGGCTGATGCAAACCAAGGTTGAGTTGTCAAAGAAGCAGGAATTGATGACACAAATGATCAATGGAGACCTCTTAGCTATGGAGAAGGATATATATTTGCACATGATGGCTAGTTTTCATGATTTGTTCATTACTTCATATGAAGAGATCAGAGGGTTCAAGGGCGAAGAGATGCATATAGAGCTGAAAGAAGGTGCTAAGCCAGTGCGGCAAAGGCTAAGAAGGATGGGTCAAGAGCAAATGAAAGCCTTGCGAGAAGAGGTGGACAAGTTATTGAAGGCAGGGTTCATAGTCCCTGTGGAGACCACAGAATGGGTGAGTCCAGTTGTAGTCAGTCCAAAGAAGGATGGGAAGTGGAGAATTTGTGTAGATTTTAAACCCTTAAACACAGCCACTAAGAAGAACCCATATCCTCTTCCATTCATCGATCAGATCTTGGATTCAGTGGCAGGTTATGAGAGGTACAGTGTGTGTGATGGTTTTTCAGGCTATTTTCAATTGAAGATTGCTCTTAAAGACCGCACAAAGACCCCTTTTATTACACCATGGGGTTGCTATTGCTACACAGTATTGCCATTTGGGTTGTCAAATGGACCTTCCTTCTATCAAGAGAGAGCAAATTTGGTGTTGGAACCATTCATTGGTAGTTGTGTTAAAGCTTTTATGGATGACTTCTGTGTTTATAGCAGTAGGGCTGAACACCATGAGAAGCTGCAGATGGTATTGGCTCAATATGATGAATGTGGAGGACAACTAAATCCAAAGAAATGTCATCTAGCATAGCCAAGGGTGAAGTTATTGGGACACATGGTGTCAGAAAATGGCATTGAGGCTGATCCAGATAAGGTTAAGTCTATTATTCTTCTTCCATCACCTACGAGTACGAAGCAATTGGCAACTTTATACACAAAGTGAAGTACATGGCACGGTTTATTCCATTGTCTTCGCAGCTTCTTTATCCATTACATCAAGTGGCAAAGCATGATCCATTGCAATGGGATGACAAGTGTGAAGAAGTGTTTCAAGAGGTGAAAGAGGTGTTAGGGGGGTTGTCAGCCATGTAGGCTCCTGATTGGGAGCAAGTGTTTTATGTAAATCCATCAGTAGGGGATGATGCCATTGGAGCCATGCTATTGCAAAAGGGGAAGGGCAGCCATTATATGAGGCCAGTGTATTGTGCAAGCCGAGTGAAGTTGGTAGCGGAGAGAAAGTTCTCGGAAGTAGAGCTAGTGATGGCCAGTGTAATATTTGCTTGTCGACGATTTCGTCATTACTTGCTACCACGACCTTTTGTTTTCTTGACGAGTTATGCCTTTTTTCCACATTTAATTAATGGTACTAACATGTCAAATGTGGTGAAGAAATGGGTAATTGAGCTGCAAGAGTTTGAGTTCTCTTTTCTAGTGGAAGATAGTACAAGGGCTACCCTAGCTGATTTGTTGACCTACAAGGAGAATCCCCTTATTGTTAAGGAAGACGTGGTGAGAAAGGTAGTTGAAGAAGTGCCACAGATCAGCAATGCACATGTGTTGTTCTTTGATGGTTCATACAGAAAGAGCCATGATGCAGCTTCAGGGGGTATAGCACTTTATGATCCAGAGGGGAAGCTAGTATGCAAGAGAGGGTTCAAATTGGATGCTCATAGTAACAATGAGGCTGAATATGCTACTCTGGAAGCGGCTTACACATTTGTTTGTAGAATGAGGTTCGAAGGTTGAGCATAAAAGGTGATGCCTTGTTAGTGGTGAAGCAAGTGCTGGGTGTGTGGAAGAGCAAGAACACCTCATTGAAGGAAATGTGCTTCAAAATTAAAGTCCTGTTAAAAAAGTTCAAAGCATGGATCATTAGACACATTGAACGTGCTCTAAATGGAGAGGCACATGAAGCAGCTCAAGGCATGATTGGGGAGCTATTTGTGTTGAGGACCACTTTACCTCTTTATCATGGCCTGGAATTTTGGCTCAAGAAGAGGAGTTTTTGCTAACATGAATCATTCCAAAGGATATTCAAAAGTCTAAGAAGTATGGCTTTGTGAGTAGAGCATACAGGTACAAATTGATTGGTGATGTATTATACATGAAAGGGGCTGATCTCGTGTTGAGACGTGTACCTTGGCGGGAGGAGCTTTACAGAGTGTTGGAAGAGAATCATGAAGGCGCATGTGGTGGCCATTTTGCTCTAAAGATCACCTTGCATAAGATTTTGCAAGAGGGGTATGTATGGCCTAGTTTGCACAAGGATGTTCACCATTGGTGTAGGTCTTGCAATAGGTGTCAAGCATTTGAGAAGAGAGTGTTGAAGCCAGAGCTACGAAAAACGTGGGGGATTGATGCAATAGACCCGTTACCTATCACAGGCAGGGGCAAAAGCTATATTTTGATTGCAGTGGACTATCTCTCTAGATGGGCAGAGGCTATAGCAGTAAAACAGATCACTACAAAGGATGTGGCAAAATTTGTGTATGATGAAATATGTTGCAAGTTTGGGGTGCCACTGGAGCTACTTTCAGATAAGGGGCCTGGCTTTAGAGCTAAACTGCTAGATTTTTTTATATACAAAGATGAAGATTAGGCACCAGCATACCACTCCTTATTACCCACAGTGTAATGGCTTAGATGAAAGATTCAATGGTGAGTTGGTACAGCTTCTTTCGAAAGTGACAGAGCACCAAGGAAAGAATTGGGATTTGGAATTGCCTAGTGCATTATGGGCTTACCGTACTTCGGTGAAGACAGGTACAGGGACAAGAATGAAATGAATGCGCCAGGTGTGTTGTGTAAGCCGAGTGGTGCCCCATAGTGTGTGTGTGTGTGTGTATCATTCCAAGAGTGTGTGTTGGGTCATTATAGAGGCGCTGTGTGTGTTTTCATCCCGCTCACACCGGTATAAAGCATATTTTCTCTATATTAGCTCCCTAAGGCCTGGAGGCCATAGGGTTGTCCTCAAGATCACCTCACGGAGTTTCATATCAAGTATATATACATCCTATGGCACCCCATGACCCTAGGGCCATAAGATCTCCAAATGAAACATACGACAATGTATGCCCTTGAGCTTATACATTGCAACCCCATGACCCTAGGGCCATAGGATCGGCATATGAAACATACGACAATGTATGGCCCTTGAGCTTATACATTGCAACCCCATGACCCTAGGGCTATAGGATTTCCAAATGGAACATAGGGAAACGTATGGACCTTGAGCTTATACATTGACACCCTATGGCCCTAGGGCCACAAGACTTAAAAACATACAAAAATACAACCTATGGCCCTAAGACCAAGGGTGTGAGCATTGACACCCTATGGCTCTAGGGCCACAAGACTTCAAAACATACAAAAAGACAACCTATGGCCCTAAGCCCAAGGGTGTGAGCATTGACACCCTATGGCCCTAGGTCCACAAGACTTCAAAACATACAAAAAGACAAAACATATGGCCACGATGTCAAAGGTGGCCAAGATATCAATGGAGCCCCATGGCCCTAGGGCCATAGGATCTCTCTATGGAACATGTGGCACCCTATGGCCCTTGAGCTTATACATTGCTACCCCATGACCCTAGGGCCATAGGATTTCCAAATGGAACATAGGCAATGTATGGCCCTTGAGCTTATACATTGCCACCCTATGGCCCTAGGGCCACAAGATCTCACAACATACAATAAGAGAGCCTAAGGCCCCTAAGCTCAAGGGTGCGGGTTCAAGGGTGGCCAAGATATCAATGCAGCCCCATGGCCCTAGGGCCATAGGATCTCTATATGGGACATGTGGCACCCCATGACCCTAGGGCCATAGGATTTCGAAATGGAACGTAGGCAATGTATGGCCCTTGAGCTTATACGTTGCCACCCCATTACCCTAGGGCCATAGGATTTCCGAATGGAACATAGGCAATGTATGGCCCTTGAGCTTATACATTGCCAACCTATGGCCCTAGGGCCACAAGATCTCACAACATACAATAGGAGAACCTAAGGCCCCTAAGCTCAAGGGTGCGGGTTCAAGGGTGGCCAAGATATCAATGCAGCCCCATGGCCCTAGGGCCATAGGATCTCTATATGGGACATGTGCTACCCCATGACCCTAGGGCCATAGGATTTCCAAATGGAACATAGGCAATGTATGGCCCTTGAGCTTATACATTGCCACCCCATTACCCTAGGGCCATAGGATTTTCGAATGGAACATAGGCAATGTATGGCGATTGAGCTTATACATTGCCACCCCATGGCCCTAGGGCCGTAGAATCTCCATATGGGACATGTGGCACCCTATGGCCCTTGAGCTTACATATTGCCACCCCATGACCCTAGGGCCATAGGATCTCCAACTACAAAGTAGGGCAACGTATGGCTCTTGAGCTTATACATTGTCGTGGACCTAGGGCCATAGGATCTCCAACTGGAACATAGGGCTCTGTATTGGAGCTTATCTTTTATCGCCCCTAAACCCTAGGGCCATAGGATTTCCAAATGGAATATAGGGAAACTTCACATTGCCACCGTAGGGCCACAAGGATCTCACAAGATAGAAGAAGAAAACCCTAGGACATAGGATTTTCAGATGGAACTGAGTGCACGCTTTGATCCTTGACCTCCAACATTGCCGTCCTATGGTGTGAGCCCAGGGGTGGCTGAGGTGTCTTCATAATAATTTTGGCCATTCAAGGGATATCCTCAAGTGGCATAAATTTAAAAAATAATTAAAAATAATTAAAAAATAACTTTAAAAAAATTATTTTTTTTTTAACGCTACGACAAACTTTGTCATAATGGGTTTTCAAATAGACCTATTGATATCGGACAAAAAAATAGCGCACAATTTTTGGGATAATTTTTTTAAAATTTAGCTATTTTTAGTGTATTTTTTACTATGCAGATTTTGATTCTGAAGTCAAATTTTGCTTCATGAGTGTTGTTCCACTCGTACTACAAAGATATGGACATTGACAAAGCCTTGTACCAATTTTATTTTTTTTTGTTGAAAAGCTCTTTCAATTTCGGAGCCGACGAGCTATGTCTCATTTTCGCACAAAGCCTAGCACTCTAGTAATCTCGACTGCAAACCCGTGAGAACAACCCCTACATTCAAAATTTGAATTTTGAATTTCCAACCTACCCTAACTAACCTTATCTCTCTCTTTCTCTCTCTACCACAATTTTTTCCGCGCTGTCGCTCTCTTTCTCTCTCTCGTTTCTTGCTCGAAACCTACACAGAAGCCTGCACAGAGCTTGTCTTTCTCTATCCCTCTATCTCCCTCTCTCCCTACGCATACATTTTTACGCCATCGTTGTGATGCGCACACAGATCTACGCGAAGCCATCGCCACAATCTTCAACAAAATGACTGCTGTCGCGACCTCCCAAACACAGATCTGTAAACATCATCGTCGCGGCCTCAACACATCTAAGTTACTGCTTGCTACTGCTACAACCGGTTTTCATCAAGCACAGATTTACTCATAGGTAACCTATAGAAACCCTAATCTTTTTGC
The DNA here is from genome assembly GCF_014529385.1 of Adiantum capillus-veneris. Taxonomy (NCBI): domain Eukaryota; kingdom Viridiplantae; phylum Streptophyta; class Polypodiopsida; order Polypodiales; family Pteridaceae; genus Adiantum; species Adiantum capillus-veneris. The sequence goes on from NC_140937.1 coordinate 126,666,796, forward strand.
TTAATTGAGTTTTAACTGTTCTTAATCTAATTACGTTTTAGCAGTGTTGTGAATCACCTCTCTCTAGAACAATAAACAAAAATCATTAATTACATCTCTAAAACTGTAAAACTGTAGACTGTAGAACTATAAAACAGAAAAATCTATAATTAGAGATCTAAAACTGTAATACAGAATACTCTAATTAGTGACCTAAAAATATAAAACAGAAGACACTAATTAGGGACCTAAATTTGTAAAACGAAAAACTCTTATTAGGGACCTAAATCTGTAAAACAGAAAACTCCTCATAAGTGATCTAATACTGTAAAATTGTAAAACTCTAACTGCAAAAATCTATAATTACAACAAAAAATTATAAACCTGCAAATGCAAAAGACAATAACTAAAGAAAATGTTGAAACTATAGATACCTGTAATTGGGTTTGGGGAGTTGGGCACACGTTGTAAGAGGACGAGTAGAGCACGATGTTGTATGAGGATGGATTAGGGTTCAATTTCAGGAGGATGGGGAAAAAAAAAGAGGCAAGAAGGTGGGAAAGAAAGTGTACACTATATGTGCTTGTAAGATATGGTGTAATATAGTTTCTTTAAATTCATTTGTAGTCACTAGAATAAAACTAGACATTGAATCTTTAGAAGGGCAGGCAGGGTGTGGCTACATAGGGTTTCACCTCATACTAAAGAGTAACATATGGCCCTAAGGCACCCTATGACCATAAGGACATAGGGTGGTCTCACATCGTACTATAGGGCGACCAATGTCCCATCTGGCCATAGGGTGACAATGTACAATCTCAAGGGTCATAGGGTTCCCTATGTTCCTATTGAAGATCCTATGGCCCTATGGCCATAGGATCTCCAAAACATATATATGGCACTATGGCCATAGGATCACATGGTTCTCTATGTCTGATCTAGAGACCTTGTGGCCCAAGGGCCTTAGGGTGGCAATGTACAATCTCAAGGGCCATAGGGTTCCTGTTCCTTTTGGAGATAGGGTGGCACTAGGGCCATAGAATCTCCAAAAGCAACATAAAGAACTTAGGGCAATAGGATCAGAGGGTGACCTATTGGAGACCTTGTGGCCCAAGGGCCATAGTGTGGGAATGTACAATATCAAGGGCCATAGGGTTCCCTATGTTCCTTTTGGAGATCCTATGGTCCTCGAGCCAGGATCTCCAAAATGAACATATGGCCCTACGGAAATAGGATCACAGGGTTCCCTATGTTCCTTTTGGAGATCCTATGGTCCTCGGGCCATAGGATCTCCAAAAGGATCATAGGGCCCTACGGACATAGGATCACAGGGTGCCCTATGTCCCATCAAGAGACACTGTGGCCCAAGGGCCATAGGATGGCAATGTACAATCTCAAGGGCCATATGGTTCCCTATGTTCCTTCTGAAGATCCTATGGCCCTAGCGCCATAAAATCTCCAAAAGGAACATAAGGAATCTATGGCCATAGGATCAAAAGGGGCCCTATGTTCCATCTTGAGACCTTGTGGCCCAAGGGCCATAGGGTGTATTTGTACAATCTCAAGAACCATAGGGTTCCATATGTTTTTTTTGGAGATCCTATGGCCCTATATCCATAGGATCACAAGGTGCCCTACGTCCCATCTAGAGACCTTGTGGCCAAAGGGCCATAGGGTGACAACCTACAATCTGAAGGGCCATAGGATTCCCTATGTTCCCTAAGGTCACAAGGTGACCTACGTTCCATCTGAAGACCCTATGGCCCAAGTGCCATAGGTTGGCAATGTACAATCGCAAGGGCCATATGATTCCCTATGTTCCTTTTGGAGATCCTATGGCCCTAGAGCCCTAGGTGCATGGGGCTGCCATGGTTCCCGTTAATATGCACCATGGTGTACCCTATGTACGTAGGCCACCATCGGGCCCTTGGATGCCCTCTGTCCCATCTAAAGACCTTGTGGTCCAAGGGCCATAGGATTCCCTATGTTCCCTAGGGTCACAAGGTTCCCTACTTTCCATCTGAAACAATGAGGGCACCTTGTGGCGTTCGGGCCATAGGATCTCTATGTAGAGCATAGAGCAAAGAGTTTAGATGGCTTCTTACTACCATAGAGGGAACCCTATGGCCTTCAGGCCATAGGGTCTCAATATAGAGATAATAGAGGTTCTTACTAGCATAGAAGGGACCCTATGGACTTCAGCCCACAAGGTCTCCTCAATATAGAGAAAATAGTGTTTTTTACTGGCATAGAGATCACCCTATGGACCTGGGTCCATAGGTTGCCAAAAAACTATCATGAATGGTTTCTTTAAAACATACAGGCACCTTGTGTCCTTAGGGTCATAGGATGTGTAGAGCATAGAGAGGTTCTTACTAGAATACAGGGGACTCTATGGCCTGAAGGCCACAGGCTCCCAATATGGAGCATAGATCGGTTCTTACTAGCATAGAGAGACCAAATAGTGCTTGGGGCCATAGGATGTTAATTTAGAGCATAGAGCATAGAGCATAGAGCAAAGAGCATAGAGAGCTTCTTACTACCATAGAGGGAACCCTATGGCCTTCAGGGTGTCAATATAGAGATAACAGAGATTCTTACTAGCATCGAGGGGACCCTTGGCCTTCAATCTAGAAGGTCTCCTCAATATAGAGAAAATAGTGGTTTTTACTAGCATAGAGAGCACCCTATGGACCTGGGTCCATAGGTTGCCAAAAAACTATCATGAATGGTTTCTTTAAGATGTGTACAGCATAAAGAGGTTCTGTGCGCTCCTTGCCGCACTGTCGAAGCAAGGGACTTGCCAATACACCATATGCGAGCCACAATCGGCTCCAAGCACACAACAAGCCTAAACTAGCAAGCTCAAGAAAACAAAGGGTGTGTCACTCACCGCTCTATGCTCGCCTTCGTGGTGGATTCCTCGCCGCGATGAAGAAGAAGCTGCAGTCGTGCCACGCTCAACCGCTTCGCCGCCGCCGTGCCTTCGTAATGCTCGATCGCACACACACTCTCCCTCTCTCTCTCTCTCTCTCACACACACACACACACACAAGGAGGTGAAGAAGAAGAAGATGGAGATGGAGCAAGAGCACTCTTCAATTGCACAAATGAGAGAATGAGTAAAAATTAGGTTTAGTTGGCTTTTATAGGAGCTCACCCCATTCACACTTGGGCGCCCATGCTTAACCAACTAATCCCTTGAATGTCCAAGTTAAAGTGCGCCTCTCATCGGCGATCACTCTACCTTTCCCTATTGGTCCGACAAGCCCGGTACCTGACTCTACCAAATACATAATACGCGTCCATCGTAGGTGATGGGTGTCCGTGAGCCGTGAGGGTTAACATGCCCCCCTTCCTGATGTAGATTCCGTCCTCGGAAGCTATTGAGTTGAAGCTGGTTCGTCGAGGTGGAAGAGCATTTGAGATGAATGTCCTTAGCCTTCTTCAGTCACTGCAAAATCAAACAACATTGGCACAGTAATGGCATTCTCTTAAAAAGCATATGCAGTTTTAGGTAGACAAATTGATTGGTCAAAGAATTTCAAACAATTTGGTAGCAATGAACATTAAATTGCAATGTAATCAAATGCATAAACAGATGTAAAGTTAGAAAATTAAACAAGTCTGGGGTCGCTAATTTGATGGTCGAAAGGCACTAGAGATCGAATATTAATACCATGGGTAAGCTGCTTAATTTTCTATGGTCAATTAAGTTGTTTAATCGCGAGAGCCAAGTATTCATGTTCGAGGGCTGACTAGAGGCTATATCTAGAAGACTTTGTAGTTAAGCTACCATAAAAGGAATTTCTCATGAAATCATCGCCTGACTGATTACTTTTTCTTTGACCCCCCAAGGTCTTTTCACATTGATTCAATTTTGAAGTGGGTGCTTATTTTGTATGCCTTGGGTTTTTTGCTTTTCAAGGAAAAGCGCCCACACTGGGAACCTCTAGGGCTCTAGTACCATAGGCAATACATGTGAGTGAAGTACCAATTTAAGCAGGGATTTCTCTTCATGCTTAAAATTTTACATTGTGGCACTTTGATTTTTTGCTTGTTCATTTTCAGCATTTTAATTTTGTAACTTTGGGGGGCCATATAACACTGTTACCCTCCCCAGGCTCATCACATTAGTAAACTCCCTTTATAATACTTAAGCTAAAGGTCAATAGGGTTAAGCCCACTAGAAAGCCCTAGTACATTTCATACAATGCTGCCTAAATCGGATTAAGAACCTAAGTAACCATTGCTTATTAGGAAGGCATTCCCCATGGTATTAAGAGAAGATCTCTAACACCTAACTTGGTCAAACTAGCTTAGTCGGACTGCTTGATTTTTAAACCTAGACAAGTGATTATGACAAAACATTACATTGAATTAAATGTTTGATACTAAGCCAATGCACTGAATATTATGCTACCAATCACAATCAAAGCAGACAATCATAGATGCAAAAAGATAACGGCAATGCTAATGGACAAGAAACACCTGTTTGTGTCGATGGTCGCGCTTGATTTGAAGAGTGAGTCGAGATAAAGATTCCATGAAGGTCCAAATCCTATCAATAGCAACGCGCTCCTGTACACACTAGGAAACAAAAGGAATACCTCCAGGAGGCACATTAGTGGGAAAAGAGAACTTTGCTAATCTCTCAACTCTAAAACAGAAACACTCCTATCGTACTAATCTTACCTACCCTCCATCACTCAAGTGATGAGGATCAAAGGTGTTTTATGGCATAGGTTTCTGTTTCACTGTACCAGATGTGACATGTGTAGGTCTGAGTCAATGTTTTGACTTTTAATGTGCATACTTGTTTGCTAATTGCTCTTGCTCTTTTTTTCTCTTTTTTTTTTTGAGTATAAAGCTTTATATGTACATTCCCTAAGATCGGAGATTAAGAGGTCAGGGAAAAAGGTTGAGAGGGAAACAAGTGAATGATGGATGTCCACAAACACTCCCCCCTTCCTTGGGTAGATCATACCGTTTGAAATGAGCTTGTCACCCTTTGAAACCAATTGTTCCAGTTGGTAATAGGTGAGGATTTTTGCCAGTAATTTTCTATTACCCTAGGTGCCTTGTCAAGCTACAAGGGTGGTAAGGTACTCTCCCAGGATCGGACTTGAAGTGGTTCATCAGGTGATTCTTGAACACTGGGAGGTGTGCATTCTTTTGTAGCTTCATGGAGGTCCACTACTATAGATGGAGGCTGTGTAGAAGCTTTTACCTCTATGGATGTATTACATGAGGAGCTAGAAGCTTCATGGGACTCCCCCCTTCCTGAGCTAGGTGGAACAAATCGTTCTTTCTTTGGTACCCAAACTAGCTCGGGAGCGGGTGTGTAGCATTCTGTGATTTTTTTCGTTCCACGATCATTGATTCGTTTTGGAGCTACGGGATTGGGCTCACTTGGGTCAGGTGATAGGTAAGAGCACAATCTACGTTTTGGCACCCAGATTTGATCATTTCCTTGATAGTAGCCTTGGGCTTCCAATAGTCGTTTAGGGATCCATCGCAACATTTTCTTACTTTTCTTGGAGCGAGTGGTACGTTTCTTACAAGGGTTCTGTTTTTTAGCACTAGGTATGGTCACTAAAGAAGCTTTAGGGACCCACTTGTATGTTTTCTTCGTGACATTAGGATGAGTCTTGTCAGAAGCGATATGCATTGCTTGTAGCATATTTAAGGGTATAGGCATTTCATCCCCCTCAGGTGTTACCCAGGTCGTCCCCCTATTTCCCCAAGTGTCTATGGTTGATGCTAGGTGGACCCAGTCTACATTGTCCGATTCCGTCATACCCAGTAACACAGCCATATAAGGAGAATCTTGGCCAATGTCTGTATCCTTCTTACAAGTGTAACAATATTGTAGTGGGGCCGAGTGAACTGTGGTGTCAGAGCGATGATCAATAATGGTTTTACTCCCTAAGGGGTGTACCTTACCATTCACCAAATCCACTCTAAGGACAGAGTCTTGGAATTGCAAATAGACATGATTTTTAGACCAATCGTGAACCATTTGTGCTTCCCTCATGAATGGTCGTCCTAAAATCATTTCATATGACATAAGGTGTTTAGAGAAATCCATTACAATGAACGTATGTCGTACCTTGTATCCTAGAACTTTGATCTTAAGATCCTTGAGCATCCCCATAGGTTTGGCTATGGTACCATTTGCCATCTTTACCACAATGTTAGTAACACTGAGGCGGGGTTTTCCCATGGATTCCCAACAATCTTTTGTAACGATGCTAACTCCCGCACCACCATCAAGAATTCCCTTTATAGTTAATCCCTTGGTAGTGATGGGTAGGGTCGCATTAGACTCGTCGCCTTCAAAATACTGCCCTAATTCGTTAATGGGTACCTCGATCACAGACTCGTGTCCATCTGAGTCAAGTGATTGCACATGATTTTCCTCATCAATCATAATCGAGTTAGGCCTATTTGGTTGCGCAAACTGCGGTAATCCCGTTCGTAGCTCTCCGTTAAGGAATGCTCGAAGTGCAAGGAATAACTCAGGATCTCCATACAGCTTTGCTATGATCGTGGTTCGGACCTCAGAAGACATGAAGTCCACTAGTTTGGCAACATTCATTGGCGTTTTGCAGGGTGTAGGTCCTTGACTAGGAACTGGTGAGGATGGAATCTCATATTCCTCAATGGGATCAGGTATTCCTTCGTTAAACATCCTTTCCAACAAGAAAGGTGTATGCTCACTTTCTGATGTCCTGTCCTCACTCCCTTCTTGGATGATACTAGATATGGCTAACGGTCTATGGTTCATGTGGGGTGGATGAACTTGCGTGGGAAACACTGTGTCATGAATTTTGATATGCATGGGTTCTGGTTCTAGTTTCCTTTGAGTCTCCTCCACTAAACCTCTTAGATGTTTCACCTGCTTAATCTCATCTACAGGGTTTGGGTACGTCCCAATCTTCTTTTTACGATTTTTCCCTTTTTGCCCCTGCGATTTATCTTGGGGGTCTTGGATTGGATTTGGAAACACTTGTGGTGTTTTCAGAGGCTCTTTATGGTTTTCTCTCATTCGGTTTTCATTTGGTCCCATGTTACGGTTTTCCTTGTCGGTCTTTCCCTTTGTGGTATTGGTTCTAGTCTCCATTGTCTCGACTGAATCTGAATCATCCTCGAGGTCATTCATATACACGGGGTCATCTCGTGTTCCTATGTTTGTTTTGGAACTTGGCTTTGAATTTTCCGTATTCTACGACTTCTTCCTTCGTGTCTTCTTTTTCTTTGCTTGGATAACTGACGCGGTATCTCTCTCTTCGAGGATATGTCCTGGCCCTTGAAGCAAGGACCGTGTAATCGCATAAGCGGGTGCAACGGGTGGTATTGGCGATGTCACACTAGCAATTTCGACCAAATTCAGGGGTGTGATTTTAGGCGCATTTGGGTTATAGGGGCATTGGGCAATCAAGTGATCTATGCCACAACGATTACATGTGAGTATTGGCATTGCAGACGTGCTCCCTTGATTCACTTGCATATGTGCAGCATTCTTTTGCAGCCTAATAGGGCACTCCTCTACTCGATGTGGTCCACCACACTCGTAGCATTGAAGAGGTGGCCTCCTAGCCTGGGTGTTGATATTTTGACCTCTGGATGCGAGAGCAGCAGCTTGATAAACCGGCTTGACTTGTCCCCAACAATCTTCCATGTAGTATATAGGACACTCTTCCAATGTATCGAGTCCGTAGGCAATACTAGTGTCTATTTCCTCCTCACAGCCATCTGCATAAGCATTTGATGGCTCGCAACCCACTTGGTTCATAGGGGCGACTCTTGGATGCGGGGGCTGCGGTCCTAGCACAGGAGGTGGTAGCGGTGTAGCTTGTACAACATTTTGAGATCTAGGGACCATGTGTTGCGGTAGTTGCTCAACAGGTGGAGTAGGCATCAATACAGGAGCTCGAGGCGCATCCGTCCAGGCTACAGGTGGTCTATTTGCCATCATACGTTTGATCATTAAACAATCCTTAGCTTGGTGACCATACCTACCACATGCGTTGCAAGTTCCATTAAATTTTACTCTAAACGTAGGGCACTCACTAGTGCTATGTGGACCTAAGCAAATGGAACACCATTGTTGCTCCCTTCTTGGATACATGTGACTATTTTGAGGGGGTCGATTATCCTTAAGAGACTCTTGGATTGCCTTGGTGAGGTCTGTCAAGAATGTCTCAAATACCTTTGGCTCATTGGCAATGGGCTTTGCAGTCATGGGTTCATACTCAATGGCTTGTGAGCTAGTGGATCTCGTGTCAGTAGACACCCTCATGCCTGCTATCATCAAGTTGTCCTCTAATTGGATTGCATTGGCAGTGACATCTTCCCAGGTTGTGATACCTCTAATCACTAGTCCATTATAGATTCCTTCATTCCTCAACCCTCGAATGAATCGATCAAGCAGTTGGTTATTGTTGAAGCGCTCATTTACAGGACAGCGAGAGTTTAAGTGCTTTAGACGACTAATGAAGTCCCTTACTGACTCTCCTTCCTTACGTTCGGCCTTCTGTAGCTGAATGCTACACCCCAAAGCACACCTTCTCGTATGTACTCCTTTAGAAACAACCTTCGAAGGGTAGGGTAGATTGTTTTCTCGTCCACCCTTAGGGTTCTATACCAATCTCCAGCCTTCCCACTTAATGTCAAGCTTAAGGCATTGCACTTATGTAGTTCGTTGCGTTCCCCTAAGGAATCACATACTTGTTCAAACACTTCAATGTGTTTTCTAGCATCTTCGTCCCCATTGAATTTTTGCGTGAGTTTGGCAATTTGTACTGCCTTACTTCTAGGCTCTCTATCAGATGCGTGACGCATATTTTCTGCGATAGATCGACCTATGGTTTGAGCAAACGCTGCCAAGTCACCTATGTGAGGAGGTAGGGCCGGTGGAGGTACTCTTGGAATCATATGTGGGAGAGGAACGGGTACCGGTCTTGGCATATGTGTGGATGATGCAGGATATGGAACATAACCGGGCATAGGTCCACTCGGATAAGAGCTAGGGAGCAGCACTCGAGGAGCATAAGCAAGTGGTACAATTGGAGGTGTGGGGGCCATGTGTGCATAAGGGGCTAGATGCACATACGGTCGAGGCCCCATATTAGGTACTACGACACTAGGTAGTGGCATTGCGCTAACCGTAGATATCATCGGTACATTCTCTGTCAGGCTTATCCCTGGAGTGAGCACTGGGTTTTCCTTAATAGAGGGTTGAGCCAAGTTAGGGAAGCTAAAGTTTTCGCTCGGAGGCTCAGATTGCATAGAGACCCCAGGTGAAATGATGTAAGATGGGTCCATGGGGCTCATTAGAGGAGTCTCCATTTGTGATAGAGTAGGCTGTTGAGCCTTGCTCGTATCCAGAAATCTCATGGGGCCAGCTGAGAGTATATTTACCCCTCGGTTTTGCCTTTCTGATTGAATAATGCCATGGATAACATTACATATCATTTTTTGTTGATCTTCGATGCTCGTGGCACTAGAGGTGGATTGTACAATCTCTATCCATCCTACATGGTAGGCGTGGCCAGAGTGTAGATCCGTCAACACCTCAGTGTGGAGGTCGTATGTCCAATGATCATTAATGAACAATCCTTCTAGAGTCGACGTGTTAACGGTTTCTTTTGAGGTAGAAGCAATGTTGCTCCCCGTGGTTTTACTTGTCACCAACGGTACTCTAGAGAGAACTTCTGAAGGAGGCAGCTCAACAGGGCCTTCTTGGTAAGAAGTTGGTAGGATATCCACATGGACACTCTTTGGGGGTGTGGGGTCCACGTGCGATGTGAAAGGAGAGTCCAGTTCCCCACCCCCTTCGTGTGCTTCATTTGCATCAGGTTCCGAGCGAGTAGCTCTACCTAATGTTTCCATGAAACGGCTAAACATACTAGTACTAGGCTGTGGAGCTTCGGGAGGTGCATGGCTTGCTCTCTCAGTGTTTTGGGTAGGGTATGCTTCCATGATTTCTAAGTCGGAGGAGGAATCACTAGCGGCTATTTTAGGGTCTTGGGTGGTGCTACCTTGTGTCCCCGCTGAGGGTCTAGAGCTTATCATGGATGGCTAATGGGTGTCCGTATGAACAGAGGCACCCTCAATATGCTCGTGTTCTAGCACCCGCCCAGAGCGTAAGTGCATGTGCTTTTGATACCCTAAGGTGTCAAAAAGCTGCTCTAGGAGGCCTTGTGACTAGTTTTTAGCGTGTTTTTTGTTTGTTTTTTTGCTAGATTTTTTAGAGCGTGTCGTGGAATGGGCCGTGTGATAGCTCGAAACGAGCGTATCGGTCAGAGGGTCGTGCCGTGCTTTACAGCCCTCCGTTTGGTCACTCTATGCCCTCGGAATCCGTAAAACTGTCTATTTCCAGTAGGGAACTAGGCCCAAACTAGAAAGTCTAAGGGTGCAAGTGGGAAGAGAAAGGAGGAGAGTGGAGGACTTGTCCCACATGCTCTCATTCTCTCTTGAGGGAGTAGGGTATATATATAAGAGTGAGTCTAATATATATCATAAGACTGAGGCCTGGGCCTGGGCTTGGGCTTCGGCTTGGGCCTGGGCTTGGGCTTGGGAAAATGATCCCGATCCCGATCTATCTTTTATACAAACCAACCCGCCCGTTTTAAGAGTCACGTTTTTAAGATTTAGGGTTTTTTATTTTCGAAAAATTTCGCCGCCCGCTCACTCGCGTTTTTGATTTCCGATTTTTTTTATTTTTTTTTTCCAGAATTTTTTTTTTCTTTTGGGATAATTTTATTTTTTTTATTTTTTTATTTTTATTTTTTGGTGCAGAAAATACAGAAATTAAAAACGCAGATATGCAGAAATTGCAGAAAACGCAGATATGCAAAAATTTCAGAAAACGCAGAAATTGAAAAAAAAACGCAAGAAATGCAGAAATTGCAGAAACGCCGAACTTGAAAATGCAGAAATTGCAGAAATTGAAAAAACGCAGACAATAGCAGAAATTGAAACTTGACAGCAAATGCAGAAAACGCAAAAAACAGAAATCTCCACACACTCCTTCCCTGCCTTTCCTATGATAGAAATTGCACCACAAGGAAGCGTAAAGTGCTAACCGAGCTTAGTGTAGGGCATATCCCCGGCAGCGGCGCCAAAAATGTGCGCTCCTTGCCGCACTGTCGAAGCAAGGGACTTGCCAATACACCGTATGCGATCCACAATCGGCTCCAAGCACACAACAAGCCTAAACTAGCAAGCTCAAGAAAACAAAGGGTGTGTCACTCACCGCTCTACGCTCGCCTTCGTGGTGGATTCCTTGCCGCGATGAAGAAGAAGCTGCAGTCGTGCCGCGCTCAACCGCTTCGCCGCCGCCGTGCCTTCGTAATGCTCGATCGCACACACACTCTCCCTCTCTCTCTCTCTCACACACACACACACACACACACACAAGGAGGTGAAGAAGAAGAAGATGGAGATGGAGCAAGAGCACTCTTCAATTGCACAAATGAGAGAATGAGTAAACATTAGGTTTAGTTGGCTTTTATAGGAGCTCACCCCATTCACACTTGGGCGCCCATGCTTAACCAACTAATCCCTTGAATGTCCAAGTTAAAGTGCGCCTCTCATCGGCGATCACTCTACCTTTCCCTATTGGTCCGACAAGCCCGGTACCTGACTCTACCAAATACATAATACGCGTCCATCGTAGGTGATGGGTGTCCGTGAGCCGTGAGGGTTAACAGGTTCTTACAAGAATACAGGGGACTCTATGGCTTGAAGGCCACGGGCTCCCAATATGGAGCATAGATCGGTTCTTACCAGCATAGAGAGACCAAATAGTGCTTTATACATGGGGCCTTAAGGTGTCAAAACAATGAGGGTTTTTTCAAAACAATGAGGGTACCTTGTGGCCTTGGGGCCATAGGATGTCAATTTAGAGCATTTGAGCATAGAGCATAGAGCATAGAGAGCTTCTTACTACCATAGAGGGAACCCTATGGCCTTCAAGTCACAGGGTCTCAATATAGAGAAAACAAAGGTTCTAGCATAGAGGGGACCCTATGGCCTTCAGCCCACAAGGTCTCATCAATATAGAGCAATAGTGTTTTTTTACTGGCATATAAAGAACCCTATGGCCCTAGGTCCATAGGTTGCCAAAAAAACCCTCATGAAGGGTCTCTTTAAAACATACAAGGCACCTTGTGCCCTTAGGGTCATAAGATGTGTAGAGCATAGAGAGTTTCTTACTAGCATACATAGAACCCTATGGCCTGAACGCCATAGGGTCCCAATATAGAGCATAGATCGGTTCTTGCTAGCATTGAGAGACCAAATAGTGCTTTATACTTGGGAGCATAATGTGCCAAAACAATGAGGGTTTTTACAAAACTATGAGGGCACCTTGTGGCCTTGGGGCCATAGGATGTCAATATAGAGCATAGAGCATAGAGAGCTTCTTACTATCATAGAGGGAACCCTATGGCCTTCAGACCACAGGGTGTCAACGTAGAGAAAACATAGGTTCTTACTAGCATAGAGGGTACCCTATGGCCTTCAGCCCACAAGGTCTCCTCAATGGCATAGAAAGAATCCCATGGATCTGGGTCCATAGGTTGCCAAAAAACCCTCATGAAGGGTTTCTTCAAAACATATAGGGTGTGTAGAACATAGAGAGTTACTTACTAGCATAGGGGGGACCCTATGGACTTCAGGCCATAGAGTGCCAATACAGAGCATAGATCGGTTCTTACTAACACAGAGAGACCAAATAGTGCTTTATACATGGGGCCATAGGATGTCAATATAGAGCATAGAGCATAGAGTATAGAGAGCTTCTTACTAGCATACAAGGAACCCTTTGGCCTTCAGGCCACAGGGTGTCAACGTAAAGAAAACAGAGGTTCTCACTAGCATAGAGGAGAACCTATGTCCTTCAGCCCACAAAGTCTCCGGGATATAGAGCAAATAGTGTTTTTACTAGCATATAGAGCACCCTATGGCCCTGGGTCCATATGTTGCCAAAAAACCATCATGAAGGGTTTCTTCAAAACATAGAGGGCACCTTGTGCCCTTGGGGTCATAGTATGTGTAGAGCATAGAGAGGTTCTTACTAACATATAGGGGACCCTATGGCCTGAATGTAGAGAATATAGAGAATCGATCGGTTCTTACTAGCACAGAGCGGACCCTATGGTCTTCAGGCCAAAGGGTGCCAATATAGAACAAAGATCAGTTCTTACTAGCATAGAGATACCAAATAGTGCTTTATACCTGGGGCCATAGGGTACAAAAACAATGAGGGTTGTTCAATGGCATAGAGAGCACCCTATGGCCCTGGGTCCATAGGTTTCCAAAAAACCCTCCTGAAGGGTTTCTTCAAAACATAGAGGGCAACTTGTGGCCTTGGGGTCATCGGATGTGTAGAGCATAGAGAGGTTCTTACTAGCATACAGAGGACCCTATGGCCTGAAGGCCATAGGGTGACAATATAGAGCATAGATCGGTTCTTACTAGCAAAGATCGAACCCTATGGCCTTCAGGCCAAAGGGTGCCAATATAGAGCATGGAGAGGCTCTTACTAGAATATAGGGGACCATATGGCTTTCAAGTCACATGGTACCAATATAGATCAAATAGTGTTTTTACTAGCATATAGAACATCCTGACCTAGGGGGATTGGTTGTCAAAAATCCATCATAGAAGGGTTCTTATGGCCTTCAGCCCACAAGGTCTTCTCAATATAGAGCGAATAGTATTTTTCATTGGCATACAGAGCACCCTTGGGGCCCTTGAGGCCAACCCTATGGCCTTCAAGCATTAGGGAGCTAATATAGAGCATGGTGCTTTATATCAGCATAGAGAGCTATGGCCCTAGGGCCATAGCAAAACAATGAGGTGTTTTTGGAAACGATGAGGGCACCTTGTGGTCTTGGGGCCATAGGAAGTATATATAGATCATAGAGCATAGACGATAGAGCATAGAGCACAAAGAGATTCTTAGTAGCATAGAGGGAACCCTATGACCTTCAGGCCACAGGGTGCCATTATAGAGTAAACAGAGGTTCTTACTAGCATAGAGGGGACCCTATGGACTTCATCCCACAAGGTCTCCTCAATATAGAGCAAATAGTGGTTTTTACTTGCATGGAGAGCACCATATGGCCCTGGGGTCATAGGTTACCAGAAAACCCTCATGAAGTGTTTCTTTAAAACATTGTGGCCACCTTGTGGCCTTGGGGCCATAGGATGCCAATGTAGAGCATAGAGAGGTTCTTACTAGCATGCAGGGGACCCTATGGCCTTCAGGCCACATATTTCCATATGGTGTTGGTGTAGAGGCTCTAAAGGGGTATTTAGGCCATTCAAGGGATACTTCTTTGAGGGTCCTCTAATGTCATAAGGGAACATGTGATCACACTACCATAGAGTGGCCTAGGTACACTTGTAGAACCATTTTGTTGGCACCCTTTGGACCTAGGACCACATGGTTTAACATAGAGGTGACTCTATGGCCCTAAGTCCATATGGATGTAATAATATCCATCTTGTCTAAATATATGTCATTCTTTTTACAAAAAATGTCTCAGAAGAGAAAGTCAAAGTCAGTTGATGCAACAAGCTCAACACCAAGTTCTTGGTATCTAGATTTTCACTTACCAAATGGTGGAAGTGATGAGAAAGTCCACTTGTTCTTTCAAGATAAAGAGCAATTGCCCTTCAAGGACTGTGGTATTGTCAAGGAGATAAAGAAAGATTGTTCAGATCTTGAAATGTCTCCATGCCTTGGAGTAAAACTACTCAATGGTGACTCCTACTTGTTGGAGCCTGTGGCCTTTGCTCAAAAATTGGTGAAGGTTGATTATGAAGGAGTGACAATGACAAAAGCAGGGTGGGTGGAGCTTCAAGACGACACTCCAAGTGAGAACTTTATAGACTTGTATATTGAGGGCTTTAAGAAATTCAATCAATATTTATGTAAATTGAGCAACACAAAGAAGAATAAGAAGCGAAAGAATGAAGACACAGGTACAACAAATCAATCTAAGACACTCAAGGAGAGTTAGACTCCATCACTTGGAGAAAATAGTGGAAATGTGGCCGAAGAAAATCTTTCAGTTATACCCTTACAGACTCAAGAAGCAGGAGATTCTAGTGGACTTGCAACCCTAACAGTTGGAACCCCCTCAGTGACAGTGGTTGTGGACTCAGCATCCTTAGCTGTGTTGGACTCTATTATACAGCCCAAAGAAAAAGATCTTGATAAAGAAGTTGCCAAAACTTCTAAGAGTGGGCTAGATGGATACGTTGGAATTGACCACTATTTTAAATTTGGTGTAAAATTTACCCAATTGATCCCAGTTGAGCAATGCAACCTTGCACCAGAAGGCTATAGATGCAGACCATTGTCAGATGTATATGTTAAATATCTCTTGAAGCAATTTGCAGGGCACTCTAGGCTAGTCTCCAATGTAGCAGACTTGATGCCGTATAACCCAATTACAAAAATTCCTTTACAAACAGCTGAAGTGCATGGAGACAAGCTATCAACATACCACTACTGGATTCTAGCTGGTCAGCATTCCATCATAGCAGCTAGAGCTTTTTTGCGTAACAACAACACTAAGTATGCTTTCAGAAAAGAGTTCTACAAGTTTAGAACTGCAAGGATAGTGGTAGACGCTCCGAAAGAGGTTGCTATTCGAATTTCCAAAATGGAGAACATGGAGAGAATAACAGCAATGAGACACCAGCCTTATGTGGAGGTCTTGAAGCATGGCCGTAGTCAATGGATTGCATATTCTAAACCAACAAAACCCAAGGCAGGTGTTCGTGTCGGTCATCCAAGTCTAGCAGGTTGGGATGTAAGTTCCACTTCCCTATGCTTGTTTTGTTACAAATATGTCTTGAAATAAAGTTTATTTTATTTTATTTATTTTGAAGGCCTTTGTAAATGTGGTGAACATCGTGTTCAACCATAAATCATTTGCCAACAAAGAAGCACACATGGTCATGTACGATGATGAAATCTATGATCAGTGGATACACATCTTGGAGAAGCATCAGACATCAACTGCTCGTGGGCAACAACCAATCATAACACCCTTTAGATGCCTAGCTGGTTTAGAAGATAATGATTTCAAGATACTACAACAAGAGCTAGAAAATGAGAAAATCTGCTTAGTGAAGCAACCACGTCAACAAGCGGGCATGCTCGACCTCACTGCACGTGCAACGGTCTTAAAGAAGACCAGGGTTTTTGAGCCTCAAATGTTGATGGCATTTAAAGAGATAGATCCATCAGCAATAGCATTTACTTCATGGGATAAATGTAAGTCTCATTATAACATTACAGATGAGATTTACAAATCTCTCTTCACGAGTTGTACGCAATGGCTAAATCTCCTACTACAAAAATCAAAGGAGAAAGAGCCAATTCCTGAGATCACTAGGGGATATGTGCAGTGGATCATTGCACAAAAAAATGGCACTTCTAGTTTGCAATTCATTTTACCATGGACAATCAAGTGTGTTGGAAAGAATTTGGAAGGCATTGAGTTTCTCTGCAGTGAGAATAGCTCTAAAATTCGTGTTGGTGTTTGCATCATAGACACAACACACAAAAGTCTTACATCTAGTGGTTGGAGCGCTACCCAATTTGGTAAGTAATTGATGGAGTATGTGGGGTAGCACATTAACCATCAACGTTTTTAATTGCTGGCTTAGTCAAGTATCAACATGCTGTTTCCCTAGAGAAGGCAATTTTTGAAAAAGCTAAATGGTATGAAATGCACGTTCTACCTTTGAGATCCTTAATGGGATCAGAGACCATCCAAACATGTGCTCTTCGTGAAGTAGTTTTTGGGGTTTGGGCATTTTCAGTCAAGGAGAGTAGTACACCAACTACTCTTGTGTTAAAGAGTCGTTGTTGGAGCCAATGCATACTCTCTGCATCAATGACGACGAGTATGATGCTGTGACCACGGCCAAATCCTTTTTTGTACGTCGCGCAATCAAATGCATCTATCTCAAAGAAGATGATCAAGTGATAGACATCTTCTCATTAGGCTATGGGACTAAAGAGGCACTACAAAAACAGAGAAAGGTGATATCAGTTGCATGTAGTAGTGATCAAATGACGCAATTGGAATCTCTTTGCCATTCCATAGTGGAAGAAGACCTTGATCTTAGAAGGTGGGCAGGTGTGGATAACACAGAGAAATTCAATGCCAAGGATTCAGAGGAAGAAGAAATTGAAGAACCATTGGATGTAAGTGCTGAGGCCATTCTAGAAAGTCTACAGGAAACAGGTTAAGCTAGCCACCCATGATATTACATTACTCATATTTAGATTACTATTGTTGTCATTTTATTTTATTTTTCCCATCTCAAATCTGCCCATGATGTTAAAAACATTGATGTTTGGCTCGTTATTGTTCTCAATTTGTTTTCTTTGAAAAAATGTGAACTTGTGAGTTTGAGTTTTTTCACAATAAATGAATTAGACTTAAGTGTATGATATTATATGGACATGTTTTGATAAATAGAATTATACATTTATATATGGTCATAAGATATATATTATGTAATACTTTAAAGTTAATTGATCATATGAGGTTTGGGAAGAATACACTATGACTTGAGGATCATAGAGTTCTTTGTAGACATGACACCCTATGGCCCTAGGGCCATAGAATCCCCCAAAAGAAAATGGGATACCCAACAACCTTACAGATGTAGGGAGATTACATCGAGTCTCTAACATAAGCATCTGGGTTACTCTATAGCCTTAGGCCCATAGGGTGTCAACATAGAATCCCCCAAAATCATTTGGCTACCCTACAATCTTACGGATATAGGGTGATTACATAGAGTCTTTAAAAGGGCACATAAGCATTTGGGCTAGTCTACAGCCTTAAGGCCATAGGGTGTCAACACAGCTATCCTACAATCTTATGTATATAGAGAGATTACATAAAGTCTCTAAACGGGCACATGAGTATTTGGGCTATTCTAGAAGGAAACATAAGTTATCCAAGAGAATTTGGGATACCCTAAGGCCTTAGGGCCATAGGGTGGTGACATAGAATCTCCACAGGGGCACTTAAATCACCCTATGGATGCAAATCACCTAGCTCTTATGGACACATCTTATAAAACATCACAGGACACCCTATGGCCTTTAGACCATAGGTTGGTTATTCTAGGTCACCTAAAGACTCTTTAAGTGTTTCAAGAACATTTTTCGTTGGCCTTATATCTTGAGTCCATATACATTAGGGACATATATTTCTTATCTTGTGATTAAGGTTTAATATTCTATTGAGAATGAAATAATCTAGAAAAAACTAAAAAGTATTTAGTCCTCAAAATTCCAAAATGAGAGTTTGAACAATTGATGTATGATCATTTTTTGTTGGGTGTAAGTTCTTCTATTGTGAATTGATGGTGTAAGCGTTTGAAATAATTATCTTTGTATTGCAACTAACTAGATTAAACATATTTGCTTTGAAATAATGATCTTTGTATTGCAACTAACTAGATTAAACATACATTCAACATTTGTAGTAAATGCCAATTATTTGCTTAGATAGTAGTATAAATGGTTATTGAAGCATTTGTCCTTTGGATTATGTGAAGATCTAGTTCTTTGATTGTAACGAGATTTTTTTCAAAGATATAAAGTGCGAGTATTTTGTTCCAAACTATGATCTTGTTTCTCTTCTAGATGATGCAGAGAATTGGAATTTATATCTTGAATTTTTTACAATAGAGAGAAGCTAGGACTAGTAGAATTTTTTAGCTTTTCATGTAGCAATCAGAACATTGTATCAAGGTTTATTGCAAAGAGATGATTGTATAATGTATAACCATTGTTTAAGTTTGTAAATTGGAAGTAGAAGGCAATGCAAGTTCCAAAACATGTGCAATGCCATAAGGAGAATCCAACACAAATTTTGCCCGTCGGGATTTGTAAATCAAAGTGCATGGTGAGCCGGACCTTCCATCCACCAACAGATCAATGCATGTGTGAATTAAAGTACTTGAAATTTTGATTTAAATGTTTGAATGTTATGATGATATTTGAAGGCAAAGACCCCTTCAACTGTGTGGTAAAGCAACAAATGTATGATGTATGATAATGATTCAATTTGTATATCGTGTTGCATATTTATCGCCTTTTTTAGCTTACACAATTTGCTAGCAAAGAGGACACCCTATGGACCTAGGACCATAGGAGGCCATCATATCCCATGTACACTTTCTCTTTTACCATAGAGGAAATCTTATGGATCTAGGGTCATAAGACGCCAACATAGTGCATAAATGGCTTCTTATAAATAGTGCATAGAGGGAATTTTACTAGCATAAAGACCGCCCTATGTCCATGGGACCAAAGGGTGCCAACATAGAGCATAGAGGGCTTTTTATTAGCACCTTGTTGCCCTTGGGACGCCATAGTGCCAATAAAGTGGTTTTTGTATATATAGTAGAGAATTCTCACACCCATGATACCTTGGTCACTATCTAGCCCTTGGACCATATGATAGTAGCATAGAGGACACCCTATAGACCTAGGATTTCCTTCTATCCCTAGGCCATACACTGCCAACATATAGTATACATGGTTTCTTCATAGAGAAAACCTTTTAGTCCTACACTATAGAGTGGAAACCTAGACCATATAATGTATCCTACTGGCATAGAAGGCACCCTATGACCCTGAGGCCAAAGAGTACCAATTTAGGGCATAAAGGGTCTCTTCCTAAGTTGAAGGGCACCTTGTGGCCTAGGGAGCACCCTATAGCCCCAGGGCCATAGGGTGTCAACATAGTCAAATGGGGTGTAAACTTAGAGCATAGAGGGTTTCTTACTATCATGGAGGACACCTTGTGTCCTTGGTGCCATAGCGTGCAAACATATAGCATGGAGGGTTTCTTGCTAGCATAGAGAGCACCCTATGGCCTTGGGGCCATATGATTCCAACAAAGAGCATAAACGGTTTTTTGATAGCATAGAGGATAGCTTATTTCCCTGGGGCCATATGATACAAAAATAAAAGAGTCTTAACAAGGGAACCTAGGCCACTAAATCACCATGGGGCCATAATGTGGTCTTTGTGTGGAATGCTCCTAAAGGGTTCCTTGGCTATCCTATGGCCTTTGGGCCATAGACTACCAACATAGAGTTTAGATGGTTTCTTACTAACATAGAGCTCACCTTGTGGCCTACAGTCTGTAGATTCTAATATAGAGTTTCAATGGTTTCATACTAGGCGTAAGGGGCACCCTATGGCCTTGGGGCCATAGAGTTTCAATGTAGAGCGCAGAGGTTTCCTTTCTAGAATAGAGGGCACCATGTGGCATAGGAGCCATTCGATGCACCCTATGGCTTGAGGGCTGTAGGTTGCCAATGTAGACAGGGTTTCTTAGTAGCATTATAAAGGGTACCTTGCGGCCCTCAAATCTCCATAGGGTGCCAACATAGAGCGTAGAGGGTTTTTCTTACTAGCATAGAGGACATCCAATGGCCTTAGGGCCATAGGGTTTCAATATTGAGCATAGAGGATTTGTTACTAGCATAGAGGCTACCTTGTGGCCCTAGGTCCATAGGGTGCAAACACAGAGAATATAGGATTTCTTACTATCATACAGGGTACCTTGTGGCCCTAGGTCCGTAGGGTGCAAATATAGAGCATAGAGGATTTGTTACTAGCACAGAGGGCACCCTATGTCCCAGAGGCCATAGAGTGACAATATGTAGCATAAAGGGTTTCTTACTAGCATAAGAGGCAGACCTTGTGGCCCTCGGGTCATAGGGTGGCAACATAAAGCATATATGGTTTCTTACTAGTGCTCATAGAGGTCATCTTGTGGCCCTATGACAACCCATGACCTTAGGGCCATAGGGTGACACATAAATAAAGTACCATATGGATTTGAATCCATATATCTATTTATATGTTGAGACCTCCCAACTATCCTAACCCTATGGCCTTGAGGCCATAAACAGACATATTTTGGATTATCTTAAAGTCATAGAGATATCTACAAAGAGAACTGTATGGCCTGAAGGCCATAAGAAACTTAGTCAAGGAAATCATCCAATGCAAGAAGATCATGACAATAGAAAATGAGACTTCTGCTATGAGTTATCAAAATGTAGATACTTTGGAATCTAAAATTAGGTGTTCTTTAAACTTGCAGTCCTTCAACAAGATATTGCGGATGACAAAGTTTTACTCGAGATTGTTGGTATAGAGGATGCTAATGCCATTGACCCTACTGAGAAAGATTCTATCAATATCCATTTGAACCAAAGATTTTATGACGAAGATGACAAGAATCTACAAGTCTTTAAAGGTCAACTACTACAACGACTGGAGATAAATTTAAAGAGTAATCCAATGGAAGAAGACAGTGAAAGTTCCAGAACATGTGCAAGGGAAGAAGAAGAATCTAATGAAAATATTCTAGTAGCCCAAGAGTTGGGAATTGGATTGCATGACACCACAATGGAAGTAGAAGGCAATGGAAGTTCCAGAACATGTGCAACGGCAGAAGGAGAATCCAACACAAATATTTTAGCACCCCAAGATTTGGAAATCGAAGTGCATGGGGAGTCAGACCTTCCATCCACCAACAAACCAATGTTGACTATAATAGTGAGATTGTGTGGATTGTTCCTGAGGAGATGCTGGCAAAAGTCCAAGAAAATGAAGAGCTTAAAGTTTGGACATGAGCATATTGTTCTTCGTCCAAGATGCATTGAGTTTTTAAAGGCTCTATTTAGCAATTTCAATGTAGGGATATGGTCAGCTGCTAATGACATGCATGTTGTGGACATCATCAAGATTTTAGAAAAGGAAGCTAAATAAAAATTTCCATTCTTTATGATCTGGGGGAAAAGCCAATGTCAACCATGCGTAGAATCAAGGATCACTCGCTTAGATAATCCAAGAGTAGAAGCACTTTTCAAACCGCTAGCTATTGCATCATCAAAATTTGGGCTTGATGCAAGAAGATTGCTTCTTGTAGATGATGAACCATTAAAGGGATGTGTGAATCCTGCATTGAATTGTATTTTTCCACCATCATTTAATGTTGATGATGAGGAGGATAATATCCTCCTTGGGGAGCTGCTACCATATATCAAAGCTCTCAATCATGTTAATGACATTCGCACAGTTACAGGGTCTCATTTATATGGACAAGCACCCATTTCTCAAGGTCATGAGCTTTATAACCGTATACACAAGGTTGTTGCAGAGTGGGAGGAGAGAAATCTAGTTTTTCCAGGAAAAACCTACTCCACGGGAAGGCTACCAGAAGTTTCTCGTCCTCTTCACGATGAGAAAGTTACAACATCTAGCACTAGTGGAATGTCCACTCGAAGTCAAGACAAGAAACTTTCAGCACGTGATCGAGAAAAAGTAAGGGTCTTAAAGAATATCAAATCATTATCAGCCTTGAAAGGTACAGAAGCAATCATGCTTGCCCAAAAATTGGGATACAAGGAGCCTGTGATCAAAGTACATGAAGCCAGGAATTATATAAAGCATCTAAAAATTCAGTATGATCTCAAATAGCCCTATATCAAGAAATGATGGAGCAATGTTTTGTAACATTTTGTCATTTACAAAGATCCTTATGTACTCAGAGACTTTGTTAGAGTGCTTAGGGTTTCAAGATATATGAAGATGTAAATGATTAATAGTATTTTAAATTGTCTTTCAATACTATAAGTAGCTTCTGAGTTTCATGTGCCAAATGCTCTTTTTTAAAAAAACTTTTATAGTTATTTGCTTTGAAATTTGAGTTCACTGTGCCATCAAGGACAATCTACATGCTCATAAGGTCAAATCTCACCCTATATGTCCTTGGGGGAATTTCACTTTATGGTCTCAACACCCTATGAATCTAAGGCCACAGGGTCATAGTTTAGCATGTGTTCTTGCATAGGACTTACTAAGTGTAACCACAAATTAGCACCCTATGTCCCTAAGGTCTTCAACACACTTAAGATCTCTATATTAACTTTTTTTTTTAAATCATTTTAGGGCTTCTAAGAAAAAATGTTTTGCTATTAGATTATCACAAAATAGAGTTGCTCCCTTTCATATTACATCAAATATCACATTCAAACCAAGAGCAATGGTTTCATTATCTACCAACATCTTTCAAACAGGACAAAACAACGCTTATCTTGGATTTAGAGGGTGTGCTTCTTGCACATTTGAGCTTCAAGCATGGCCAACTTGGACCAAGTACATGTGCATTGTAGAAGATAACAATGAGGTGTATGCGGTGCATCAGATGCAGAGGGTATTTTTAAGATTTTGCTTTGAGTTCTTTGAGGTTTGGATTGGAGCTGCCATCGTTTACAAAAGCTCAACACATAATCAAGACCTGTTTTCCTACACAAAGTCACAAATTCAGATGATTATGGATATTCGGTACTGCCCAAAATTCAAATTTCATGATCGGTTACAAAAGAGCCTATCACAAAAAATCTTTCGACCATATGGAAGCTATTGATTATTTAGATGGGGGCAAACTATATATTTGATGATAGTCCATATCGAGTGATGTGGAATATGCAAGGAACTTATATGATTTTTCCTAAGTTTTGGAACCAACCTACTCAATTGCTTCAAAGTATTTTAAAAGATGAAATTGTTCCATGGTTATGTGGATGGTTGTATGCTAAAGACAAGAGAGACTATACCATAAGAAATTTGTATATGTTCCATCCTGATCCTGATGGACTCACTCGTAATGCAATGTTTTATGTCCTCAAGGACTCAAAATCTCAAGAGAAAGGGGCCATTTTAAGTGTACTAGTTAAGTATTCTAAATAGCATCTACCAAGTATTTGGCAATGTGTACTTTTCAAAATTTAAACTTGATGGAATGTTGTGGGATATCTTGAAACATCTTTAAGCTGTTTTTTATGAAGTGAATCCTATTGTCAGGAGGACTTCTCTCATTCAAGTTCTTTGGTTTCATTGTTTGATGCTTCTATGGTATTGTTAACTTTTTCTTCTTATTAATTATCTTTATTAAGTTGATCCAAACAATCAAAATTTCTTGACATTTGGAGTGCTACAAAACGGTGTGTTTTGAACACCCTAAATCTTGGAGATATCATACTCTTTCTAGTTAGTTTTTTATTGTATATGCGTGAAGACCATCATTTTTATGAAACTGTCAAGTTGGTGGTAATCTTTATGTTTATACTTTATTCTATTTTGACATAATCAATGTATACAATGGTATTATTCACATCCAATTGGTGTTTTAAACACCTCCTTTTTTTGAGACACCATCTTAAACCTTTGAGTGAAGTTTTAAAAGCATGTACTTGATGTAAAAAATCTTCATCTTAACATTGATTCTTTGGCACAAACTTATATTAGGAGTTTTTATATTGTAGTTTTATGTTAAGAAATAATTTCAAAGTTAGAATTATGATAGTTTATCTAAGTAAGTGTCTCATCTAACTTTTTATAGTTAAATAAAATACCAAATGGAATTATAGGTGCAATAGATGACATCTTATGGTCTTAGGGCCATACGATACTCTATAGTATTGTTTATTAGTTTAATTGTTTGTGAACATAGATCATAGAGGGTTTTTCTACTACCATAGAGAGTTATCCTATGGCTTTGGGGCCACATGTGTTTCAATATTGAGCGTGAGGATTTCTTACTAGCATAGAGGGAACTTGTGGCCCTTGGTCCATAGGGTGCAAACACAAGTTTAGAGGATTTCTTACTAGCATAGAGGGCACCCTATGGTCTAAGGCCATATGGTGACAACATATAGAATAAAGGGTTTCTAACTAGCATACGAGGCACACCTTGTGCGCCTGGGGACATAGTGTGCCAACATAGAGCATAGAAGGGTTTCTTATTAGCATAAACAACATCTTGTGGCCCTAAGACAACCTACAACCTTAGTGACATAGGGTGGCACATAAATAAAGTCCCATATGGCTTTGAAGGACTGGACCTCTTTATACGTTGGGACCAGCTAACAATCCTAACCCTATGGCCTTGAGGTCATAAAGAGACATATTAAAGTCATAGACATGTCTACGAAGAGCACCATATGGCCTTAACACTAGGTTGGTAATGGGACACTTTTATGTCCTGGGACACTTTTATGTCCTGTTAAGTGACCATTTTCCTTGAATTATGTCAAGAGTTTCAAAATGGATCTTGAGGTGATATCTGTCTAGAAAGTTGTCTCATGAGCTGAAAAAACTCGATATTTTTTTAGAATATCAATTCCATCTTTAACCTTGTCCTTGCACAACATTTCACAACCTAAACTGTGTGAAAAAACGGGTCCTGTTTTTGGCTTTTTTTGAACTTTTTGCAACTATACCACTCTAGAATTCATGTTTTTGAGGTCTAGAGTGCTAGAGAACTATCTTTAGTAGTCCTCAACATTTCCTAATGCTCCTAGGGAGAAATAAATGTTAAAGTTGTAAGTTATGACCAAATAATAAAAATTGTCAAATCCTGTTTTTTAGCCAATTTTAGCTCTTCTATGATTTTTTTGGTGGCTTTCATGATATCCAAATGCAGTTTTGATTTTCTATGTCGCATATTGTAACATAAAGCTAATATTCCTTGAGTTTTGGGGCACCTAATACCCTATTTTGCATAGTAGACAACGATGGTTGATTTTTTCAATTATAGAAGAAAACGAAACATTCTAGTATATCAAGTATATCTTTTTCAATATTGTTAGTTTCTTGTGACAACTACATGCATTTTGTAGGTAGTAACCATATCTAGTCATAAGGATCAAATTTGGCTAGATATTGAATAGTTTCTATGGGATTCTACAATTCATAATGTTGAACCCAGTTTTTTCATGTTTGCTGTATTTAGCACTTCATCTTTGTCCCTAAGATTCCCCTTGGTAAGAGATGTATTATTCTTTTGACATGCTCCATGGCTCCTTATGAACCTAAACGACAATAGGGAACTAAGAAAACATACATATATTATTTGTATTAAGCGTGGCTATAGAAACTTTGATGATAGGTTTGCAGAATGGTAAAAATTAAACCTTTTTGTACCTATTTCTTTTGGCAAAACAAAACATAGTGAGTGAGAAGCAATCATATGTTCTGATCACCAACCCATTGAATTTAACTAGGGAATTTATCTCAAGTCCTACAAAAATCCCTAATCTTATTTTTATGCAACAAAACGTAAGAAATGATTGTTTTGATGAAAATGTATTGGTCCATGAACTTTGGAGGCTTGGTGTGACCAAAAGATGAGAAATTTTACAAGTTTCTTATTTTTTCCATGTGTAGTAGGCCTTGAACTATAACCTCATGAAAGGATTTTACAAAATGAGTGGATCTACTATGGTTTTGGAGGTTTTTTTCAAAACCCTGAAAGGACACTTTTATGTCCTGTTAGGTTACCAACCTAGTGTTAATGCCATAGGTGAAATAGATGACATCTCATGGTCTTATATCCATTAGATACTATATAGTATTGTTTTGACTTTTTAAGTGTGAAATATTAGTTTGAATTTTGTTTAAATTATCGTGTATTTAAAACTTGATAGCATGCTACAAAACCATGACCAAGTATTTTGTTATACATGGATTAAGGTCACAAAATTATGACAAGAGTGTTTAATAGTATTTGTCTTTACATATTATCTTTTTTAATTGCTATAATCAATCCATATGCTGCTTTAATATCATATCAATTGGTTTTTTTGACACCTCATTTTTTGAGAAGCTACTTCTAGAAGCATTTGTTGAATTTTGAAAAGCACTGATGTCATACAAATCCTCTTTCCAAAAACTATATTGGAGGTTTATTCTTAAATTTTATAGTAGAGAAATTAAAATAGACTCATACAATCATGATGATTTATCTAAATTAAAGGCAACTAGAGCTTAAAAATCATTAAATAACACAATCCTAGCATACACATTTAGAATTTGGGAAACGGGATTTTCCCAAATTATCTAAAATGGTGTTAATTGCTTTTTTTAGTGATGGATACTTAGGTACATAAAGTCTTTGACCAAGATAAAGAAATTCCCCTTGAAGAGAATAGTCTTTAGCTGACCTAGAAGTTACTTTAGATCCTTCACCTTGTTGAATCTGCACTAGCAGTCGTTGATACTTTGGGTCATTTGAAGAAGCTTCTCTAATCCTTTCCATAATTGGATTATTGGGTATAGAGATATCATTGAGGAAAGACTTACGACTGAGTCCATTTGCAACTACATTGTCCTTTCCAAGTCGGTACTTGATATCAAGATTGTACTCTTAAATAAGTTCAATCCACCTCCTTTGTCTCATGTTGAGGTTGGGTTGCATAAAGGTCCACTTTAAGCTCTTGTGATCGATAACTAGCTGAAATTTGTGACTCAAAAGATAATGTCTCCATAGCTTCAATGCATGGATGACAGTGAGAAGTTTCAGATTGTGAGTTGGATAATTTTTCTCATGATCTATGAGCTTGCAAGAGGTAAAAGCTACTGGTCTCCCTTCTTGGGTATGAACTCCTCCTAAGGCAAGACTATTGGCGTCGGTCACAACTTCAAAATCCTTACTGAAATCTGGAAGCTTTAAAACAGAAGAAGACACTAAATATCTCTTTAACTCTGCAAAACTAGCTTCATGCTCTTCTTTCCAATTGATTCGCATTTCTTTCTTCATAAGTCCTGTCAAAGGTGCTGCAATAAGAGCATAATCTCTGACAAAAATCCTGTACCACCGTATAATTCCAAGAAATCCTCTGACTTCACTGACAGAAGAAGGCTAAGGCCAATCCACTATATCCTTGATCTTCTTGGGATCAACTAAAAATTCCATCGACGGATATAATCAAACCTAGATAATTAACTTGGGTAGTACAGAAAGTACATTTTCTTTCCTTAGCATAAAGCTGATGCTGATGTAGAATTTTCAACACTTTTCCCACATGTTCTTCATGCTTTGCTTCGTCTTTAGAGTAAACCAAAATATCATAAAAAAAGAATAGGACAGAGTCAACCAAGTAAGGTCTAAAGATATCATGCATTAGACGGATGAAGCTTGCAGGTGCATTTGTAAGACCAAAGGACATAACTGTGAATTCATAATGCCCATACCTAATATTAAAAGCTGTGTTTGGCATGTCTGATTCTTTGATTTTGATATGATAATATCCTGATCGAAGATCATTCTTTGAAAAGATCTTGGATCCATGGAGTCTATCCAACAATTCGTCAATTCTTGGAATCAGACATCGGCATAATCTTTCAACCATTCTGGGTGAAAGTTTGAATCTGATTGTTCCACCTTGTTAAGCTTCACAACGTAAATTTGTAGTCCCTTCTTAAGTCCCTTTAGAAGTTTACTAGATTTAACGAAATGAGCCTTGGGCATCCCATTTTTCCCTTGAACTAGAACTTCATTCCCAAGGTTATCTATGAACATAAAGTTTCCTTGAGCACAATGAATATGGGCTTGAATATTCTTTTTCAACCAGTCCATTCCTAAAATTCCGTCATAAATTCCTAAAGGTAAATTACGAAATTGTGTAGAAGTATCATAACCCCCTAATTCAAAATCTATCAAGCCTACAGAATGTTAAAATAACACTTGCTTCCCATTAGCTAGTTCTACTACTAGTCTACTTGAAGCATATTGGCTTAGCTTTAGCTTTCTCATGCATCTAGGAGATAGAAATGAATGAGTGATTCTACAGTCTATGAGGAATTCAACTTTATCACTTTGGCGTGTTCCAGGAGCTTGAATTACGACAAACTACTGGTGAGCACCTGGATTATCTATTGCAACATGCAGCACTGCCCTTTTGTCTGCTTCATCTCCTACAGTCAGTTGTCCAATTGCAGCATTTTCCCTAGCAACTGTACCACGTCCTTGTCCTCTGTCTCCTCTTCCTTGTCCTCCAAGATTAGTCGGCTGACCTCTTCTGTTGGCATTGAGAGGTACTGCATTTGCACCAGATGCATGAGTCTTCTTGGGACATTTGTTTCTGTAATGGCCATACTCTTGGCATTCATAGCAACGCACATTGGGAAATTGCTATTGAAGTAGCTACCATAGGATGATTGTGATAAGCAAGGTTTGACAGTCTGTTATCCCAATTATTCGGTATGGCCCTCTTCGCTAAGTAATTTCTTCTGCCCTGAGCAGCTTCCATGATTTCCCCAGCTACTAACGGCTTGGCTCTTAACAAAGCATCTTGCAATGTTGTTGGTCTAAGAGCTTCCAATCTATTGTTCAATGGTTCTATGAGGCCTTGGCAGAACCTAGCCACTTGCTGTTCCAAGGTAAATTTTGGTGCATATCTCTTCAGAGTCACGAACTTGGAGTAATACTCCTCTACAGTCAAGGATAGGTGCTTGAGTGAGTTTTTTTTTTCATTTTGATGGCCCTAGGAGCTGGTGGTAAGTAGCGTTCGATCACAACAGGGTTTCTCCATGCCTCTTGGATAAGTGGGAACAGTGATAGTTGAGTTTGTACCTAAGAAGTAGTACAAATGAACCACTCCAATCCCTCTGCCCAACGTAGTTTCTTTAAGTCCGTGGTAAGACGTCCCAGCTTCCAAGCATTAATGTAATAATTCCCACCTTCATTGCTTCAGTCGAGCTCCTAGCCTTTATCTATCTGAGTCAAATGAGGAGTGTAATCCGTCATCAACAGCTCCATCACGCTACGTCGGAAAAGATAGTTCGAAGAACGACAGAGGCTCTCATAAATAAGATTGAAGACTTGGAATTTGCAATTTGACCACAGGATCTTCCTGAAATATCAACGCATAAGCCTTGAATTAGCTATACAATTGTTTTTAAAATTTTCAGACAATACAAATTTTTCCAAACTCACCTAGGCTCTGAACCCTAAGATCTGATACTAGCTGTGAGGTCCCCTCCCCATGTCTCTCCTTGATGGAACTGGAGGACACCTGATGATCACTAGATCCTATGTGGAAGCAAAAAAAATTATTCGATGAGAAGAAAACCAGTGGATGGTCTCTCATCACTTAGCGAGTTGAGTCCAAGCCGCTAGTGAAAGGGATCTAGCTCCACCCCACAGGAGAAGAATAACTACGTACTATTGGCCCTAATCTCATCTTCTAGGAGGAGAAGAAACCACATTGCCTTTTTTCTCGTAGCTTTCAGAGGCACGTACACCGAGTTCTTACCGCTCTAGCGTAATAAGATATCTAATTTTGTGCTCTATCACACAGGGCACAGAGTTCCTCGTGGGGTTCACTATGTGTAAAACTACCATATCACGTGCGTTCAAGACATGTTTGTAAAACCCCTTATCTGTGAAATTTGTTACGAATATAATGTACCCTTTTCTTTAAAAATCTATAAGTTTTTTTAAAATTTGAAAAAATAATACCCTTTTGTATATATATTTCTATAAGTCTCAAGAACTTTAAATACCCTTCTGTTGAACTCACGTGATAGGTTACATTTTTATTAGGTGACCTACCCGGGCAGAGTTCCCTGCTGATCAGGACCACCCGTCTCGTAGGCTTTGGCAACCCGAGCCAAGCCCCCACTTTCCACCCCGCACTCACACAGAGTCTTTGTGTGGCCTAATTACTAGCACATTATTGCTCAACACTTAGGGTTCCTTCTTTATATTTTCTCCACACAAGTTTCTTAAGAAAATTCCGTGAAAATCAAGAAAAATCGACACCAAAACATATCTTTCCTAGAAAAAAGTAATTTAAAAAAAAATACTTTATTAAAAATTCCAATGTCCTCGAGTCTTGAGGACCTCCAGCGAGTGTTAACTCCACTCATTGTCAACTGGCCGCCCATACAACCAGTCCATGATTCACCCAATTCCTGGAGTAACTCTCCTGATAAATCATGTATCCACCGCATCAAAAGCAAGCCATGGACATATCCACCGCATAAAAAGCAAGTCGTAGATTTAGCTCCTGCCGACGATAACTTTGCAAGCTACCTCCCTGTGATCAATAGGGGGTTCCGACTAAGTCGACATTGGAATAATGAATGAAATTTGTTTGAGATAGTTTTTCCTAACAACAATTCTTTCCTACCTCAAAACAATCTTTCCATAAAGCATTTCTTTCCTATTTAATTTAAACTTAAATTTAGATAAATACCATTAAAATACTAACTGCGGTTGTTTCAGTTGGATTTTCAACATATTTCGGGGAGTTTAGACATTCCTAAAGTTATCGTAATGCAATGCTTATGTAAGATACAAAATAAAATCCACCCTACCTGATGAATTTTCTACTCGCCGCTTTGTGAGATGGCCGGGTTTCCCTCTCTCATTGGCGCCTTATTGTTGGTCACCATATTGTTCTTTTGGGAGCCATTTCTCATTACTAGGATTAGCTCTTTCAAAAAAATGAAGAGACTATGTGTGGTACAAAAGTTCCCACAACAACCAATGAGAAAACTTGACAACGATAGCCTTAATCTTATACTTAATACTAGGCTAATTTACAAGCTTTCACAACTATAAGTGTGCAAACTAACTCAAGAATACCACAAGATGATTATATCCTAATTAATCGTAAACTCGCCCTAAGATTACCATAACCAAAACTTCTCCCATATGCAATATGAGATCAAAATTAATGCACTAACTTGATGCATCTATATAACACACAATAATAGACTATAACCATGCAGTTACCAACTGTAATAGATGATTAACTTTCACACTATCATACTTAGATTATGCATAATTTACTAGTGCAAAGTAAGACTCTAACTATGCATCTTTTGGTATCAAGAATTCTCATAATTTTGCCCTAATGTCATGGATAAATCAAGGTTTTTATCACTTTAATTATACTTCAATTTGGGTGCATAAAAAAGAGAAAAAGATTCAACATATCTTAGAGAATCATAGGTAAAAGAGCTTTACAACATAATTATGGACAATATACTTAACTAGCAATGATAGTTATGTGCATAAACTTATGCTCAATTAATAAAATTTAGATATACTTAAGAAGCAAACTGCCTCTTAATCCAAATAATAGAACTACAATTAATGGATGAAAACCACTGACAATACTTCGTATGGATGATAATAGAGAATAGATTGCTTAATGTTGTAGCCAACTACTAGCATAATTAGGATCAACATAGGAATCGTCTAGATAAAAGAGGCTATGGAGCAATAGGATTATCATAAACATAATTTAATTACCCTTGGTTAAGGTCTCCTTTGTGTACTATGTGATGTAGAAAAGGCTTCACAAAAATTCACTCTAGCAACAGCACTTTCTTGCACTGTCTTGGGGATTGTGTGTGTCTAGAGAGGGTTGAAGCTACTCTTATATAGGCATCCCCCTCAAGGAGGTTCGATTTGTCTTTCTAAAGTTGGAACTAGAGAGCCCATACACACACACACACCTCCAAGTGTCATGCTAGGTGTGGGGGTTCCCTAGTGATGTGTCCTCACTTGCCCATGTCACTAGCCTATACTCCCTCTCTCTCTTTCTCTCTCTCACACGCTTGCAAAAATCAATTTCCACAAGGGGCAGTAGCGCTAGCTTTTTGCTAATTTGAGGGGGTGTGGTGGCCTAATCCATGATTCATTGCCCATACTATGCCACACCTCACTCTTGACCCATGTGCCACCTTATCTAGCCCATGCTACACTCTCCATGCCTAACCTAACACTTGTTACAAGACTAGCCATGCTCATGACCCATGGCCATACATGATGGTAACACATGCACATCCATTTTCATGCATACTTATGCATGCACATCCACATTCATGCTATACATAACTTAGAAAATGCTAACCTTAGGCTAACTAGACTTTTACTAACCCAAATTCAATTTTGAAACTTGCTAACTCAAGGCAAACCTGCAGGTAACAGATATGACTACCTGCCATAAATAGTTGCTTTCGACGTCCGGACCCTATTTTTAAGAAAACCTGGGTCGGTGCACAGTGTGACGAGCTGGTCGACCCTAGACCATACAGGTGGTCAAAAACTTTCTATTGATGGAAAAAATTCACAAAACATGACTTTGACCGAAATTAAAAGTTCTACAAGAATTTCAATACAAAAACGACATCTGATCACTAGAAACTACTGACGAAGGAAATTTGGAATGGCGGCCTCTACACCAAAACAAACTCCATTGC
This sequence comes from Adiantum capillus-veneris, assembly GCF_014529385.1. NCBI lineage: Eukaryota > Viridiplantae > Streptophyta > Polypodiopsida > Polypodiales > Pteridaceae > Adiantum > Adiantum capillus-veneris. The sequence goes on from NC_140937.1 coordinate 126,699,920, forward strand.
GCCACAAGGGAAATGAGATGAGGGCACCACCTAGTCTTGGAAGCGTGGACTAGGACCGCTACACAAAGAGAGAGAGAGAGAGAGAGAGAGAGAGAGAGAGAGAGAGAGAGAGAGAGAGAACTATCACTATGAATGAAGCATTAACCTTAGTGTGTGTACAAGGAATGGATAAATTCAAGCACTCCCAACACAAATAGCATGTAGATTACTAAACAACAACTCAAGAATTATCCAAAATCACATCAAGCACTCTCACACATACATAAAAGATCTCTCTTAATTAACATAAGTAAGAGGAGGGGAGGTTACTAGCATAAAACAATTTGCACTCTAGAATGTGCAAGAATAGAGTGAATGAATGAGCTTTATGGGCTCATGATGAGTGATACAAAGACTCAATGGGGCTGAGGGATACTTGAAATTACAAAGGGGGGGGGGGCTCTTTATATAGGAAAGAGAGTGATTAGGAGTGAGGTTAAGATCCAAGTGCAATTTGTACAAATGAAGCTTGATTAGGGACATTCAACCAATGAAGAAGCTCCTTCCAAGTGATTTGTTGACCAATTTGCAACTAATTGGCTCCATCATCACTTGTGTTGTCTTCACTCCTTCCTCCATAGCTTGAGTCCAAGAGCTTCCTTATTTTAAAATGTAAAGAATCTACATAAAATCAATGCATATCTAGTAATAATAGAAAGGGGTTGAATGAGAACTTATGAATTACAACAAGATTAAGCATGATGAGAGAGGTGATTAGAAAAGGAATTTGTGATGGTTTTTTGAGGTTGAGAGAGATGAGGAAGGAGGGGAGGGTGAGAAGACTAATGGATGATTTTTAGAGAAGGTCTCAATGTGGAAAAGGAAGGGTGTGTGTGTAAAGGTAGAGGGGGTGGTCTCCACCACAGTTGAAAAAACTAGCGTCCGTCATTTTGGCCATATCTCCTAGACCGTAGATGCAAAAATTATAAAAAGAAATATGGTCAGAATATCCAGCTCATCAGCTACAACTTTGATGAAGACAACTTTTCTTGGATCGGAGTGCAAGTATTTTTTTAAAATCCAGCAAAATCATGTGTCTGTTTCCTTCCTTTACCAAGTCTTCCATTTGGGTCCCATCTGTTTGAATCATCATATGGCTCCAAAGCCATGATGATATGAGCCACTCATGACCCTTGAATCATGGGTGCATGGCTCCACAACCACATCATATCTTTTCTTTTCACATTTACATATTTTCCCTTCCCTTTACCACGAGGTTCTCCCTCTACCTTTCACCTCCGGTGAACTAGTCAAGAAAAAATTCCCATCAAATCATTTTTTGAATTTTTCCAAGAAGTTGTTCTCACTCTTTCTTTTATTGTAAACCTCTAGAAGCAAGGAAAACCAACAAAATATAGTAAACAAAAATTTATGATAGGCTTGGATCATAGCCCCCCCAAACCGGGCTAGGGGTATTTATGCCTCTAGCCTACTTTCTTTGATCTTGGGCTAACCTTATCCTGATGTGATAAGGCTTTAGACGCCATCTACTTGTCCTGGTCTTGTGCACTTTACCATCAATGTCTTGAAGTCTGTAAGAGCCATTTTTGAACTTTTTGGTGACCAAGAACGGGCCTTCCCATCGAAAAAGAAACTTTCCATCCTTACGAGTGTCGAAGCGATTGTCATATCGAAGCACCAGAGATCCCTTTTTGATGTCTTTGGATGCTAGCTTTTTGTTGAACTTTTCTCTGCGCTTCTCTGCTTCTTGAGAATAGTGGTTGATGGCTTCTTCACGATCCAATTGCAACCTCTCTAGATCCATGATCCTTTGATGTACTTTCTCCTTTTGAGAGCCTACCTTGCTACCCAATTATCGAAGACTTGTTAACTTCACTTCAATGGGTAAAAGTGCCTCCTTTTCATAAACCAAATGAAAGGGTGTGTACCCTAATGCGGTTTTGAAGGAGGTTCTATAGGCCCATAGAGCTCCATTCAGGTGTTTGCCCCAATCTTGGCGCCTGGCATGTACCTGTTTGGTGAGAATTTTGCAAATGATTCCATTTCCTTTTTCCACCAAGCCATTGCACTGAGGGTAGTAAGGAGTAGAGTGTTGATGCTGAATATTTAGCTTCTGCATGAGTTCTCCTACCAAGTCAGCTCTAAACCCTGGTCCTCTATCAGATAGTATTTCAAGAGGGGTGCCAAACCGGCAATAGATGTGGTCAAAGATGAATTGACTCACATCGTTAGCAGTAATTCTATTGGTTGGAATAGCCTCAGCCCATCTAGTCATGTAGTCTACTCCCATAATGATGTACTCTTTACCTGACTGAGTACGTGGTAGAGGCCCTATGGCATCAATTCCCCACTTCTCAAAGGGCCCATATACTTTTATTGGGTTCTGAGGTTCAGCTATGAGCCGTCGTGGTCCTGCTTTCTGACATTCATCACATGTTTGACACCAGTAAACCCAGCTTGTAGAACCTTTCTACTAGTGATGTCGTGTGCAAAGTGTCCTCCGCACACATCATCGTGACAAGCTTTTAAAATCTCTTCAATTTCACTCTTCAAAGGCACTCTCCTAAGAGCACCATCCTTACCAAGACAATAAAAACTATCATTTACTATGCGATACCTGGTAGCTTTCCTAGCTAACCATCGCCTTTCCCCTGCATTCATGTGTTTAGGAGCCTCTCCTTGCTCCAAAATGTGCATAATATCTTCTAAGTCCTCCTTGCCTTGCTGAAGGGGAAGTTGGATGGACACTACTCCCACTATTGACTCATTTAACTTCGATGATGCTAGGTGGTCTGCCTCCTTGTTCTGGTCTCTTGGCACATGATGTACTTGTGCCTCCCTAAATCTCCTTAGAAGAGCTTTGGATTCTCTCATTTTAGTAGAGAGATTGGCATTTTTGCAAGCCCATGTACCTTGCATTTGCCTTACCAAAAGCATGGAGTCACCAAAAGCATTTAATCTCTCAATTGAATTATCCAGGCACCAACAAAGGCCATGAATTAGAGCTTGATATTCTGCTTCATTGTTGGAGTGGACATCTTCTAGAGTGATCCCTTCACCATGGATCCTCTCTCCCAATGGAGATAAGACCACGATGCCTGCAGCTGCCTTATCCTTGGTTCTCTTGTATGCTCCATCAAAGTAGAGGCTATACGCATTGACCAGAGTCTCTAGAGCTGGAGGTGGTGGAAGTTCCTTTCTCTTCAAATGGAAAACTTTTTCATAGCACTTGTTTGTTAAAATGTCGGCTAAGCATGCTCGAGTTGTTCTTTCAACCTGTATTGTATAATCAAACTCTTGAAGTCGCACCAACCACTTTGCTATTTTGTCAGAGATTTCCATATGTTGTAGTGTGTAGGGAAACATATCCTCCACAATGATAATTACAAACCTCTTTGGCAGCAAGTATGGCCGAAACTTGGTTACCGCAAACATGAGGGCTAACACTAGCTGTTCCATTAGGGTGTAGGCCTTCTCTGTGTTTTCCAGGAGGCGGCTAGCAAAATACACATGCCTCATAAAGGATGTTTTTGGATCTATTTGTAGGAGGGTAGCACCAATGGCTTCTTCTCCCACACTAGGGTTTACAAATAATGTTTCTTCCCAACAAGGTTGGAGGATTACAGGGAGTGACCCTAACATTTCTTTTTTCTCTCTAAAATGCCCATCACTTTCTTCACTCCAAACAAGCGTCTCTTGACAAGTCAGCTGTTGTAGAGGAAATATCACTTGGGAGAGTAAGTGTATGAATCTACTCAAATATCTTAGCTTTTGCAAGAAAGAGATTAATTGTTTGATGGAAGTTGGGGGAGGTAGATTTAGCAATGTTTCTATCTTTTCAGGATCTACCTCGATTCCATCAATGAACACTACATGCCCCAATAGTGTAACCTTGCTTTCCCCAATGTGACATTTGTCCTTGTTTAGTTGTCCACCCAGCTTAGCTAAACGAGTAAATCCTTCATCAATCTTGCCGAGATGCATACTTTTGGAGGTGTAAATACAAAATTCATCTAAGAAAACCCTTATGGACTTACCAAAGTAAGGTTGGAAGACCATATTCATGAATCGTTGAAAGGTGGCTGGGGAAGTGTGTGTACAAGGAATGGATAACTTCAAGCACTCCCAACACACAGGTAGGACAAGGTGTACATAGTGCATCGATTTTCATCGTTACCAGTACCAGTGTGTTTTTTCTACAATAATGAGGAGATTACTAAACAACAACTCAAGAATTAGCCAAAATCACATCAAGCACTCTCACACACACATAAAAGATCTCTCTTAATTAACATAAGTAAGAGGAGGGGAGGTTACTAGCATAAAACAATTTGCACTCTAGAATGTGCAAGAATAGAGTGAATGAATGAGCTTTATGGGCTCATGATGAGTGATACAAAGACTCAATGGGGCTGAGGGATACTTGAAATTACAAAGGGGGGGGGCTCTTTATATAGGAAAGAGAGTGATTAGGAGTGAGGTTAAGATCCAAGTGCAATTTGTACAAATGAAGCTTGATTAGGGACATTCAACCAATGAAGAAGCTCCTTCCAAGTGATTTGTTGACCAATTTGCAACTAATTGGCTCCATCATCACTTGTGTTGTCTTCACTCCTTCCTCCATAGCTTGAGTCCAAGAGCTTCCTTACTTTAAAATGTAAAGAATCTACATAAAATCAATGCATATCTAGTAATAATAGAAAGGGGTTGAATGAGAACTTATGAATTACAACAAGATTAAGCATGATGAGAGAGGTGATTAGAAAAGGAATTTGTGATGGTTTTTTGAGCTTGAGAGAGAGGAGAAAGGAGGGGAGGGTGAGAAGACTAATGGATGATTTTTAGAGAAGGTCTCAATGTGGAAAAGGAAGGGTGTGTGTGTAAAGGTAGAGGGGGTGGTCTCCACCACAGTTGAAAAAACTGGCGTCCTTCATTTTGTCCATATCTCCTAGACCGTAGATACAAAAATTATTAAAAGAAATATGGTCAGAATATCCAGCTCATCAGCTACAACTTTGATGAAGACAACTTTTCTTGGATCGTATTGGAAGTATTTTTCTAAAATCCAGCAAAATCATGTGTCTGTTTCCTTCCTTTACCAAGTCTTCCATTTGGGTCCCATCTGTTTGAATCATCATATGGCTCCAAAGCCATGATGATATGAGCCACTCATGACCCTTGAATCATGGGTGCATGGCTCCACAACCACATCATATCGTTTATTTTCACATTTACATATTTTCCCTTCCCTTTACCACTAGGTTCTCCCTCTACCTTTCACCTCCGGTGAACTAGTCAAGAAAAAATTCCCATCAAATCATTTTTTGAATTTTTCCAAGAGGTTGTTCTCACTCTTTCTTTTATTGTAAACCTCTAGAAGCAAGGAAAACAAAAAAAATATAGTAAACAAAAATTTGTGATAGGCTCGGATCACTACTAAAAATAACAACTTTTGCCATTTAGAAACTTGGATTGAAAACTTTACATAGGGATTCCTTTTGCAAGAAAGATGGAAGTCTTACAGAAAAAGCTTATGAACTCTTGTCCACAATCAAGGAACAAGGTAGAAGTGGTCATTACAAAAGAGATAGTGGCAGAAGCTCTCAAATTTCCAACAGAAGGAATGACCGTGAAGGCAAGAGAAAGAAAAACAGCAGGCACTTTCACCAAGGAAACGGATGCTGCAACATTTGCCGGTCTCATGTAGAAACAGGTGGAAGAACCTGCAAGATTATATCATCAACACTTCCACTTTCCTACAAAGAGACCACCAAGGTACACGACACCCAATCATACAGTTTCCACCACATATACACAAGTTGTAAAGTCAGCACAACAACCAGGCAACCAATTGACCATGCCCAGTACGTGTTGTACACAGTGAAAGGGACAAAGAAAGAGGGAGATAGCATACTTAGGAGCACCAGAGGTACTTACAAGAATTGCCTACCATGCTATGGACATGACAAACAACTTGCCACTTGCCTCAGATCAGAACACATGGATCATGTTTGCACAACCATCCCCTCAAGCCACATGATCTACCAAAACAACATACAAATATGATGAAAAATCTTCCAAGAGCTCTCTAGAACGGCATAGCAGTGAAAGCTCCAACAATGAGGAAAGAAGAGCACGTATCAAGGAAATGAAAAGAAAAGCAGTGGCAGAACATCAAGAGGATCCACAACAAAAGCAGGCAAGGTTTGAGAGAGAAAAGCACTCCTATGAATGCAACCACCAAGCTCAAGGCAAGGACCCTACAAAGTGAATACCCATTGAAGTGAAAGGACCAAGAACAAAGCACCATGCTATAAAAGAGGCCGAAGACCCCACAGAGTTATTGGAAAGAATGTATCAGGTGGTAGAAGCATTGAAGCTGAAAGAAGCCCAAGAAGCAGAACAAAAAGATAAAGAGACGGCGGAGCAACCAAAAACAAGCAAAAGAAGTAACCAACAAGGAGAAGCCCAACATGAACAAGGCGACATGTTTCCCCGACCTTCTTCACCTGATACAGAACAGCATGATCAGCCCATGCCAACCCCACCACCATCACCAAAAAATAGAACCATAGAAACCGAGCCCACAAAAGAAACAAAGCCTGAACATAAAGAAGCCAGCCACTACACAGGAGCAAGCGAAAGCACAAGAACTAGAGCCGGAAAGGGTAGCAAGTCTTGCACTGGAGGAGACCACAAAGTTTGAGCAAACAAAAGAACAAGATTCAGAAGAAACCCCTTCTACCTCCACACAACACGAAACGGCGGAGGCATCCATGAAGCCTCAAGATGACAAAGCAGAAGAAGGCCAACCACAGCCTCAAGGGCAAGAACAACCAACTGCCACGATGCCACAAAGAGAGTCACAAGAAACTGCCAAAACGTCTAGGTAGCTCACAAGAAATGAGGATTGGCAATCCAATGATGAGGTAATCTTGCAAGTCAATGAATATGCGAGGCAAATGCAGGATATGACGGAAAGACTTCAAAGCAGCGACACTTAGCCGTAGCACAAAGGCTAAAGAACTAGAGATGGTGATTGAGGCTCTTCAAGGAGAGTTAGAAGACAGATTAAATGTCATCACAAATCTACAAAAACAAGTGCAAGAATTGAAAGCTGAAGCTAAACAACATCAGCTCACACAAGACAAATAGCAAAAGGAGATGGAGGAGTTAGGTGAACTTCTCATGATGTTGAGAGATGCTTGCAAAGCCAAAGACGAATAGCTGACAGAGGTTACTAATGAACTTCTAACTACTACTTTGTCAGTTCGAAAGATTCAAGTGCAGCTAGATGTCGCAAACGCCTCCTTGCAATATTTAGAGCAGAGGATAAATGGTTAGGAAACTTTTTTGCGACAAATACGAGAAAATCCCGCAGTAGTCTCGATCAAAGGAATAGACGAAGTGTACAAATCATTAGAGAAAAGAACAAAGACCTTGAGATACAGCTAAAGCTAGAGCAGTCTCAAAGCAGAGACCTGGCATTAATGTAGGTGCAACGAGAAGAAGAGCTACTAAAGGAAATAGCCAAGCTGAAAAGAGTCAACCAGCTGCTGTTGAAAGATGGACGGCAAGAAACACATGAAGAAGGAGGAACTTTAGAAAAGCCGCATATAGATATCCCCTAAGACTCTTTCACTGAGATGGAAACACAGCCAGCAGAAGGGCTAGGTGGCGAAGAAAATTTCCAGGTACAATTAACAGAAGCGGATATAGTGCCAATGGACTGTCAAAAGCTCAGAAAGATGCACTTGAAGAAAAGATTACCCAGGAGGTGGATGAGCAATGGAAAGCAGCAAGACGGATTGGGAGTTGAGAGTTATTCACTGTGTCAATGTTACTCAACTCACTCCAAATAAAATCAATGCACCATGGCAGCAACAATCCCTACCATATCCTTTGATCAAGGTGGAGTTGCTTCAGGTCAAAGAAAGACTTTACAAAGACATGCAAGTAGAAGACGCAGATGAAGACCACCCTAAGTGACGAAATAGCTAGTTGAACAAGAATCCTAGAAACCTGATTCTGTTTACAAGAGCAACTGCGGCACTTCAAAAGGATCCCACATTTTGTCATGTACCAAGAGTAAGGACCTCGTAAGAACATGAGGCAATAACAAAGAAGCGGCCAACATGGCTAAACTACCCAAGATTGTGAGCTCCAGAAAAGGGACCACCGATAGAAGAATACATGGTGAAAACCCTAACGGGCGCCATGGCAGTCTTCAAAAGTCTTCCTGATCTATCATGTGCGGTGCTTTATAAACTTTTCCGAGTGCTGCTCACCTGCATTGAAGTATTTCATGAGCCAGAGCAAGCAGGAGCCGCATGGATGTCTTTCCTCGAGGGTAATAAAGGTTTATGCTAGGATCTTAGTGGTCAACCTTTCGAAGAAGTTCTCTATGGATTCTATGCCCGATGCATGTTCTTACCTTCTCATGATATGTTGGCATTTGAGGAAGCGTTCTACACAAGGTTCGTCACTTGGCGAACAAAGATTTTTGGGCCAGTGAGGATCAGCAACCCGACTTCAAGATTTGTAGGCTACTCCGCAGTTTAGCTTAAAAAGAGAATCACTATGCAGTTTTTGCAGGTGCCAGATAAAGAGAGAATGATCAGATACGAAAAGGCTCTACATGCACTTAAAGACCGCCTCGCCAATCGTTTACCCGAAGACTATTTCAGTCCATAAAGCTGTGTCAATGGACGACACAGGTGAGGAGGGGGGAAATGTTAGTAGCAAGCTAACTCGGATACTATTTTTTGGAGCTCTCATTGTAAAAACACTTATTACTTTGATAAATTGAGAATATTCTAACTCCTATTTTTCATATAAACAGTGTAATTGATGAGCTGGGTGTGCAAGCTTCCAGATTGTATCAACCTGTCATTACCCATCTTTAGTTAGAGCTCCCAGATTACTAGTTTTGACCACCAAAAACCTTGGCTAAGGTATAAAAGCCAATATTTGTAAGTTAATTAAAAGTTTTGGATAATAGAAATGCAGATGAGCTAACGACGCTCACTTCTCTCCTTCTCGTGCTTCCTACTCCATCCCCGATTGTCTCATTGCAGTCGCGTCTGTTGCGTTGCAACTGTATGTAAGAGCTCTACGCATTGACGTAAGCATTTCACGGTAATTTGTAGATTTTGGCATCGCCGACCCGCGGCCTAATCTCATCATAAGTAGGAATTCACACTTCAAAATAAAAACTAAGCATAGGCGGGGTATTGGGACATCATTGCTAAGCATTTAGATGCATTTTGGATCGAAAACCACTAGGTCAAAAATCCACTATTGTTAATAATCATGATTTTTGCACTTGACCGAAAGTGGGATTTGAGACAATGAGCATGTGTTCTTAGGTCTTATAAACTTGTCCTAGAAGTTTCATTAAATTTGGATGTCATTTGATGCTGTAACGGACGTGATTTGTTTTGTAATGAGCGATTGGCTTTTGGTGATTTCAATCACTTGAGTGAAGCTTGACATAGATGCGAGTTTTTTGTTGTTTTCGAAGAGATTGACAACCTCTTGTAGCCTCTATGCACTAGTCGAGTCAGCTTCATCCCATGCATCGACAATTTAATCGTGTTTCTTGTTAAATCTGCAATTAGATAGGAGTGAGGTTAGACACCCATCCCACAAATAGGCTTAAGGCACACCATAAGGGAAGCATGAAGAGGAGCTTGACAAGTGTCCTTTTTTCTTTCTTTGTACCAAGCTTGCCTTGTGTAAGGGTGTGTGTGTTCTCTCTCATCCCCCTAGCTTTAGGGCTCGCCCCCTATCTTGTAGGGATGGGATTTGACTTTTGCAACACCTTACCTCTAAGCACCTTAGTAAGCAAGCATGAAAAAGCACTTCAAGCTTGGGTAGTGTTCCCACAAGCACCTCAGGCTCCCTAGTCGGTAAGCACGACAGGATCTCAAGCATCTTAGTCATCAAGCACGACAAGCACCTCAAGCACCTTAGTTATTAAGCACGACGAGCACCTCAAGCACCTTAGCTAGCAAGCACGACAAGCACCTCAAGCTTGGGTCGGGTCCCCACCTCAAGCTCAGCCCTAGCTTACCTAAGTTCAAAGGAATTTTAACACTAACCTTTAGAGGTATTTAATGAAGCTAACCCTAAGCTATTTAAGATCCATTAGCTAACCTTTCTTAGGTCATATACATGTTGGCTCTAATTGGTAAAACCAAAATGGAATCTAATTGGTAAAACCAAAATGGAATGGAGACGATTCATTATGTGCTTAACAGCATGTGAAGGAGGCACCAAATCAAGAAAAGAGGAAAAAAGAGCTCTTTTGGGCAGTTCCAAGAAAAAAAAAAATTCCCAAGAAAGATCTAGAAGCTCAACTTTTGAATTTTTCTTGGACACATGTGTTCATTGGAGTTTTGAAAGGTAATTTGTGTTGGGAAGTTTCATGATTGTTTGTGGATACTCACACACATTGAGAATTGAGTTGTTGATGAAAAGATAGACATGAGCTTAATAGACACAAAAGAATATCAAACTTGACCAAAAATGGGTGTATACCATTGTTTGAGAGTGTTAAGTATAGTACAACCTAATTGGACTCAAGGGCAGGGATGTAGAGAAAAAATGCATTTTTTAACCAACACTCGGCTACAAGAGTCAAATATTGACAAGACTTGGGAGAAAGGTTCTTCTTAACCCAAGAAAGCAATCCCTCAAATCAAAAGTGAGTTTGGGCACATAATGTGAGTGTGGGGTCAAATCTCACCTCTAAGACTGAGAAAATTACTAAATTTAGAGTTAAACTAAACTCAAACACCCAGACATTGTGAAACTTGGTAGGTGCACTTTTGAAAGAGGGCACAACACTTTTGGATTGAGAAAAGTTGCAAAAAGTGCAAAAGGCATTGGTAGAGGAAAAGTACGTGTTTTTTTCTAGATTTCTATTGGAGAGAGAGTTTTGGCCAAGCTTTGGACCAAAGTGGAACCTTGATGCAATGATCAACTTATCAAGTAAAACTAAATTTGGGAATTTGTACATCAAGCTAAACCAAATACTAGTAAAAAAGATGACTGAAAATGGATTGAGTGACTACTACATTCCATTAGAAAGCTTAAAAAATTGGGATTGGTACATGAATGCATTTGTTGAAGTGTGTTGCATGCATGTGAAAGAGCTAAATGAAAATGAGGTCACAAGCTAGTAGATAGGTAAAAAACGTGTTTTATTCCTCTAGAGAGTAAGGAGCACACATTTCCTACAAACTTTTATTCCCAAAATCTATTCAGCCTTTGTATAGAATAAGTATCTAAGAAAAGTGGCGCTTAAGGTGTGTTAAATGCAAAACATGTGTGTATAGCTCAACTGCTAACCTGACTTAACTAGCACTTTAGTTTGATGCTGATTCTTTTGTGGATAAGGAGTCCAATGCACAAGTGGAATTGAAGCAAGGTAGAGATTAACAAAGGATCTACAAAGTTCCAGGTAATAGTTCAGGTTTCCCTTTCCCATATTGTTCATGTTTTTGAGGTCAAGAACCTTGCATAGGTCAAGTGAAAGAGTATTGAGAGATCAAATGAGTTGTTTGTCTACTAAAGAGAGTGTCAATCAAGTTGAGTTAGAGGATTTATCGATCGTTCGGGAAGAGGTAGCCCTTGATACTTCATCCGAGCAAGCATTTTCTATCTCTATGATCGAGAGGGAAGCAAGTATGAGTTATCATAGTGAAGGAGAGGCTGGTGGCACCTCTTGGAAAATTGATGTCGGACTCATAATGATTTTACGTTACTATTACACTAATGGAAGAGGAGCTAGAATTTATGTGGATGTCCATAATAGATGCTATGTTTGTGTGAGGACTTATGAAACCCTGAGTTTTGGGAAATAATAGAAGTTGGTGACAGTGGAGACAAATACATTGATGAGAGAGGGGTTGCCTGTTTTAGGGTAGATAATCCTGATCTTGTAGATACAATGGGTATGATTGGAACCAGGGACAGATCTGATCAGGAATTAGAAAGACCTCCTTTGGGAAATGCCCCAAGAGCTAAACTCATAGCCATGAAAGAGCTTGAGAGAGTTCTTATTGATAATCCTTGTGTGGGATTATATAAGCTGATGACCAAAAAAGAGAAAAAAAATTATATCATGGAAGACATGAACCCAATGGAGCTTACAAACATCAAGAAGATGTACACTTATGTCTCAGTTTGAAATGAAAAACCAGCCTATTTTGGTAGAAAACAATAGGCATGAGTACACTCTGAGATCGAGTTTCCAATAGCAATTTTTTGAGCCCACCTCATTTTTTGTCTTTGTATGGCTGCCGTTTTCATTTGCCCCTTTTTCTTGATGACTTGATGGAAACTAGGATTTGTTATCCATATCTAATGATTATCGTTGTAAAAGCCTTGATTTTGTAGTAGAAGACAAGGTATTTATTGGGACATCATATCATCCTTGGTCTTGATTGGCTTATGTCGGCTCTAGGTTGTGACTGCTTGCCTTTATGTGGAGTCTTGCGTGACATGACTGATCTTCATTGTTCTAGGTTGAGCTACTACTTTTGGTAACCATATTTGTGATTTAGCTTCATAAAATCCTTGCACTTTGAGTAGCTTGACTAAAATCATCCACTGCTTCACATGTCTTTACTGGGTAGCTTGGTAGAATTATGACTTTTGTACCCATACTTATCACATTGCTTATTTCGTTTAGTGTTTGCTTTAGCTTTACCTTTTTCTGCTATGGTTGTTTGTTTATTCTTTGCATCAACTTGAGATGTTTTTGGGACCTTTGTTGTTGTTAAAACTTTTTACTGTTGTCGAAAATGGATGTTTACCCAACTCCTTGTCAAGACTAGACTCTCTTTGATGTGACGGGACTTGATTATGTAAAAAGTGTCCTTGAACTCCCTACTACCCAACTTGAGGATGGCTTCTGACATTCCAAAGCTAGGAATTGGAATTTTAGAAATTGTGTGCACCATTTCTTCTAGCTCCTTGAATTGTGCCTTCTCATCATTATACATGTGCCATAAGTCATTAGATTCTTTGTAGCATAAGGATCTATCAAAACAACTGAACATGTGATTTTGAGTCATGTTCCCCACATACGCTGAATTTAATCACTATTGGAGACAATTTATCTTTCCCCTTATTCTTGTTCTTTTCTTGATCTTGAGTTTGTTGAACATCTGATGTTGAACTTGGAAGCACCGCTTCTTCATCTGCTTTCAATTGCTTTTGTTCTAGAGGGATTCTTTGAAGAAACTTTTGTCAATTCTTCATGTATGTCTATGATGGCATATTCTAATGGTTTCTTTTCTTCCTTTGTTTGTGCTTTTGCACCATGGATCATAACATAGCTATATATCTCACCTTTTTTGCTTTCATACTCATAAGTTTCATTAGCTTCCTTCAATACATTTATCATAAAATAAGGAGCTATGTCATAACTATCGTCATCGGAATACTTCGTATGTGCATGTATCCTCTCCAAAAATCAAGTCAAACAATTCAAGGGTTTGAATGACATTTATGCACACATCTAAAGTAACCATCATCAGATCTCATCCAAAGGATCAAATATTTCTTTAGGAAATAATTCTCAAACGTAGTTCTTATCCTATACTGTCCTCTCGAGGATGCAATCTTCTTTCCTCAGCCTTCCACATTTGTATGCTCTCCAAATCCAAGTATGTGCTTTGCCATGAAATTGTGCAGACATTTATTTTTCATGGATCGCAATTAAATCAAAGTCCTCCATAGGGGTTTGATTAACATCTCTATAACTATGATCCTTAATGATGACCCTCATGGTGGTAACACCTTATGCCACAAGTAGAGGTGGTCGTAGCCCCAATCTTGTACCATTTTGAGTTGATGCCTGAATGGTTTCCCCAAAATGATGTCAAAGTTGTTTCTCCTTCCAAAATCCACTATGGAAAAGATATGCTCATACTCTATGTGGCATGAGGACACTATGATTGTTCTAGTGTACCCACAGGTCTCTCTATAAATCCATCTGCAAGTTGTAGTTTCATTCGTGCTTTTTTGAGAGCTGATCTCCCCCATTTTTCCAAGTTTCTTTGATGGAAATGGCCACTTCAGCCCCACTATCAGCAAGTATAGAAATCATTTTAAACCCTTTGTGTTCCAGTGGTAAGGTGGTATTTTCTTCTTCTCCTTCACAATGATCTCCCACCTTGTTTATAGGTATTGGTTGTGCCTGTGGTTTCTCTGTTGACGTTTTACTTGTGTGTTCATCTAAGGGAATATCTTGAAGAGGAATCTTCAATCCCATCCTCTCTAAGTTTCTTCTCACTTCTTCCCGTATGTGTGGTCTATTTTTCAACAACAATGTGAGAGTAATTTTGCATTGTATAGAAAAAGATAGGAGTTCATGTAGGCCCTTATTATCCATCATTTTTGTGTCACTTTCCACTGAGAAGGTACCACTCTAACCTCCAATTTTTCTTCATGGTCTCCTATGAAAGATGGAAAAGTTTGTGTAGAGCATGGTTTTCTCTCTTTAGATCTATAGACCCATCATCACCGTATAGAGATTGTATATCTCCTGGGAAATATTCATGATCCATGTTGATTTCATTGATAGGTGGAGAATTGAAAGTCACTCTACCATCCTTTTCATTCCTTATTATTTCTCATAACTCTTGTGACCATGGCTCCTCAACCTTTGGGATAGGTGCCACAAATTGTGATCTTGCATCATCAGTGGTGTTGGCACTACTCTACTGTCCAATGGTGTTTTGGTATCAAGCTTCATTAGTTCATCAATTATGTTCTCTTTTTGCTCACCTTCCTCCTCCTTTGAGGTATCAAAACTTGCAATTGGAATATCTTTAATATCTTTGGTTGCATTAGAGCTTGAGTGGTATTTATGAGCCGCCTGTACATTTCCAATCTTCTCGTTTAAATTTTTGAATGCAGATAAGTCAACCAACTTTGCTCTAGAGTCTAGTCGGGTTTTAGTCTCACCTCGTAGACTTGCATTTGAGCATCCAAATATTCATTAACTTTTATCTATAATGACTAAACCTCCCAATGATACTTTGGATGATTTTTCTTTCTTTGTTCATTCCATGTTTACCTTTTCTTATCTATAATGATTATACCTCCCAATGATACTTTGGATGATTTTTCTTTCTTTGTTCATTCCCTGTTTACCTTTTCTTATCTCCATTTCTCTTTAGTTTGTTGTTTCAGCTCAGTTTCTAAGGAGGTTTTCTCCTTTAGTCTCTTTTATTTCATTTTGTCTCATTTGGCTTTTCACAATTTTCTTCCACTTCTAATTGATATGTTCTCAATTTCTATTTGAACAGACAGTTTGCTTTCCTCCTCAATATGTGCATTGTTGGCAGCTTCTACGAGTCATCACACTCATAGGAATCGTGAATTCTACCTCAGATCCACTTGAAGAAGGTATTGCTCTGACAATGTTTATAGTCTCTTTTGCCTTCTTATTTGGGTATTTTGGACAGTTATGAATGAGATGCGTAACACCACATTCTAGACAATATCCCCATCTCTCTATGTTCTTTGTGTGATTAGGATAATTTCTTGCCTAATGATTTCATCCACACTCCTAGCATGGTCCAACTTGCTACGTAGCTATCATGGTGGTGGATGATTTGTCATGGTTAAGGATCACTCAAAACTCTCAAGATAGTGTTTGACATACCCACCTTGTCTTAGTGCAACTTATCCCTTTTTGTCCATCTTGCGGTCTCTCAAAATTCAGGTCTTAGTCACCCTTTGGTCTCTAGAAAATAGTTTTGGATACCCTAAAAGTTTAAAATTAGGAAACCTAGAAAAGTTTGGCTTCAAAATAGAAAAGTTTTGATGTGTTCTATTGCTCACAAGCTTTCTTCCTAGCTTCAGTTTACTCAATTTGGAGTTGTGTATAAAAAGTTATAGAAAATTTCTTGTACTGCACTTGAAACAACACTTAAAACAGTCTCAAGACTAGGACACCTGAACTTTGGCTTGTATCTTACTCTCTAGAGGGTATTTTTGGCTCAAACTTGAGATTTGAGATATAATTAAGTATATCTACAAGCTCATCAAGTCAGATACCCCTAGTATGAAGAGGTACATTTATTGCAATCCATGTTCCTCTGTCAAATTTTGACTTCAAATTTTGATAGTAGCTAGACAAGGTCATGGACATGCTCTATACCAATTCTCACCAAATTCTAAAGTTGAGGCATGTGGATCATGATCCATGTTTACCACTTTTAAACTTGATCTCTGGGAAGCTTGTTACACTCTATTTCTACAAGCAATATCTCAAATCTTTTTGCATTTGGACTTGTTTTGATAGGTCAAATGCCCAACGCTAGGTTTGATCTACGGTTTTTAGTCTCTCACTTGTTTTGATACCTTTTGACCCAAATTTAATGTTTTTTTTCCTTGGGGATATGTCTGCTTACGTAGGCACTACACTCTAGAAAAGTTTCAGGTCAACCTGTCACCATAAGTACATGGATTGAGATCTATGTTTGGAGCCCAAATTGACTGTTCTTGGTACTGCTAGGATCAACATGAATACTAGATACTATGGTATCAAACTTTTTGGGTTTGGACATGTGGTGAGAGATACCCCTCCTTGGGGGTCTATGCACAAAATATACAAATTACACCTTTATACAATTTTCAATATACATCAGAGTTGCAAAAGAATTTACATGGGGGAGGAGCTCTCAGTGTTGCCCGACCAAGCATGGAGTTTAGGCCATGAGCCGGATTGCATCTAGAGGCACCTAGCGGCTAGTGCTACCTCTGAATGGGTGTTATGAATGAAAGCGTAGTAAAAAAAAAACATTGTGGAGGGTGAATATATGTGTACACTGCATTGCGGGAAGAGAGAGAGAGAGAGAGAGAGAGAGAGAGAGAGAGAGAGAGAGAGAGAGAATAAGTAGAGTGCATAGAGACGTGAAAGAATGACAACAGAGAATGCTTAAATGCCCCATCTAAATAAAACAAGCAACCATGTATTAATGCAATGAAAAAATTTGGGTATACCATAACATCAAAAGTTTATGACAAAATAACTAGCAGAGCACCGACGGACCCTGTGTAGGGATCAACCGTTGTAGGATTTTTGCCCGTTGTTTTCCTGAATCGAGCCTTGGGAAACTTGAGTAGGACCCAATCATTTTACTTGAAAGTTAAGACCCTTCTGTCCTTGTTTACAGTAGATTTTTGCCTTTGTTTTGAGATAGATATAGCCTCTTGAATCTTTTGAAAATATTCTTGTAGGTCTCGTCTATACTCATCACCACCAATGAAGATATTCCCATGTACCTTAAGTAGCAAGGGGCTTTTAGGTCTTCTCTCAATGATTTCAAAGGGTGCCTTCTCTGTAGTAGTATGGACAATGTTATTGTGCGCATACTCTACAAGAGGTAGGGACTTCTCCCATTGTGAGCACTGATCTACTTCGTTGACATAGGTCTTGAGTATATCTAGAATTGTAAGGTTAGATATCTCACTTTGGTCATCCGTTTGCGGGTGATAGGCCGTAGACAAATTTATCCTTGTACCTACATTCTCAACGAGACCCTTCCAAAAATTATTGGTCATTCGAGGATCTCTATATTTCACTATGGATGTTGTCAAGCCACGATGTTTGAAAGTTGAAGGCCAAAGAAGCTAAGAAGAAAGAGGATGGTTGCACTGCAAATTTTGGATCCACTACAAAAGGCAGCTATTGTTGAGTCTTCTGTGAACGGAGATTGAGATGCTAATGTTGATGCAGAATGGCCTTTTAGTGTAGAGTGTACCTATAATCATGTTGCCCATGATGCATGCATGTCCACGCTACAGATTCACATGTGTGGTATTTTGACAGTGGTGCTACAAAGCACATTACCTCACATTGTGACTTTTTCACGTCTCTTGAGTTTGTCCCTCAGGGGAATTCAGTTACTTGTGCCAACAATGCCTCTTATCCGGTTCAGGGAGTTGGAAAGATTGTGAAATTGAAGTTCTTTCACACTTGTTGATGCACTTTATGTACCTGGGATCAAGAAGAATCTTTTGTATGTATCTATACTTGCTAGAATTGGTCTTGTAGTCAAATTTGTGGATGACATATGTATTGTACATGATCTCAGTTTTGGTGATGAAATTGTTGCATCTGGCATTTTATGTTGTGGGTTATATAAGCTCACTTTGTATGACAAGTGTGGGCAAAATTTTGCAAATGCAATTGTGGATTCAAAGGCTATTTTAGAGGCAAAACTTTGGCATGCACGTTTTGGTCATCTAAATTTTCCCCATTTGTTGAGTTTGCAAAAATATCTTATGGTTTCTTCTTTTTGCCTCTTGAAGCACCTGTCAAACATGTTTGTGAAGGCTGTGATTTGGGTAAGATGCAATGTTCTAAGTTTCCAAAAGGATGGTTTAGTTAGGGCCACATGCAACTTCCAGCTTATACATAATGATGTTTGTGGGCCCATGCAAACTCCATCCTTGAGAAATTACCTTTACTTCATGACTTTTATTGATGATTAGTTCAAGCATGCATGGGTATTTCCAATTAAAGCAAAGTTCAAAGTATTTATGTGCTTCAAAAAATTTATGGCTATGGTTGTAAATGTCTTGAAATGTATTATGGGCATCCTCTGTTTTCGATGAAACGGGGGAGTATATGTCTCATGAATTTAATGTATTTCTAGCTAGTCGTAGGATAAAACACCAATTTATAGTGCCATTATACACCTCAAAAATGGTATTACTGAGAGGAAAAACATGTCACTTACAAAAATGGAAGATTTGCCGCATTCGTTTTGGCTTGAGGCCATCATGTGTGCCACTTATGTACTTAACAGGTGTCCTTTGAAAGCTTTGCAGTCTATTACTACATATGAAGCATGGCATGATAAAAAGACTTCTATTGATTACATGCATGTTCTTGGATGTTCAGCATATGATTTGGTGCCACAAACATAGTGCAAAAAATTGGACAATAAGGTTTTCACATGTATTTTTGTTGGTTATAGTGCTGAAAGCAAAGGTTACAGGTTGTATCATCCACAAACAAAGCATATCTTGGTCTCACAGGATGTTGTGTTTCTGGAAGATTCTGTGCAGACCTTGCTGTAGCGATAATAATGTCAGCTCACATGACATTTATGACACTTTGTTGCCTCTTTTTAGTGGTGGAAGTTCGAATGTAAATTCCAATGAGGAAAATGTACAGCCTATGGGGGTTTCTGATAATGTTACATATCATCCTATTACTAATGCAAATGTACATGATATACTTGATGAGGAAAGGGCTGAAAATGAGCAGGCTAGAGGTATGCCAAAATGGCTGGTGCATACATTGTGTGACAGTAAATTGGAAGTACCTTTGTCTGGTCGCACTCGTTTAGGATCTCACCATGTATGTTATGCATCAGATTGTTATGTGTTGGCTGTGTCTAGCTTACATGATGTTGAGGAACCTCTGTCTTTTGATGAAGCACATAATTCAAAAACTTGGATGGCTACCATGCAATCAAAATATGATGCACGTATAGAAAATGACACATGGAATTTATGTGATTTGCCTCTAGGAAAAAATGTCATTGGTAAAAAGTGGGTTTACAAGTTGACACACAGGCTAGATGGTGAGATTGATTGCTATAAGGCTAGACTTGTTGCAAAGGGTTATGCACAAAAAAAAGGCATAGATTATAAAGAAACTTTCTCCCACTTGATGTATGACTACTCTGAATATTCTATGTGCATTTGCAACTCATTTTGGTTGGGATGTACATCAATCTGACATTGTTACTGCTTTCTTGAATGGTGACATATTTGAGGAAGTTTATGTAATCCAGCCTTGCAGTTTTGTCAAGAAAGAACAAGAAGATAAAGTTTGCAAATATAACACAGCTTTGTATGGGTTGAATCAATCTCCTCATGCTTGGTATGAGAAGGCCGACACTCATTTGGTCAAACGAGGCTTTTGTAACATTGTATGCAAAGTGTGAGGGTCATGTACTTCTCATTATGGTTATTTATGTGGATGATTTGCTAATCAATGGAACAAATGAGAGACATATTTCTGAATTTAAGGCTGATTTGAATGCTACTTTGAAGATGAAAGATTTGGGACTACTGCATCATTACTTGGGTACAAAGTTTAAGGAGTGTGATGGTGGTATTTCCTTGTGTCAGAAACGTTACACAGAGACATTGCTATGTAAGTCTGGACTTGATTGAGAACCTATTTCCACTCCCATGGAAACACATTTGAAATTGAGTCTTCATGATGTTGGTGATCCTGCAGATGTCACTCTTTACCAAATTGTTGTTGGATGCCTCATTTATGTATGCAACAGGAGGCTAGATATTCAGTTTGTAGTCTCACAAGTCAGCAAATTTATGCATAGCCCAGGGTCTAAGCATTGGCAAGATGTCAAGAGGATTTTCCGCTACTTGAGTGGCACTTTACATCTTGGCTTGTTTTATCCCAAGGGGGGATCATTACCGCCAGACTTACATGCTTTTTTGGACTCAAATTGGGTTGTTTTGACACAGGAGTTTCCACATGTGGTTTTTGTTTCATGCTTGGTAGTTCATGTATGTTGAGCAAGAAGCAACCTACTATGGCCACTTCTAGTTGTGAGGCTGAGTATAGGACAGTCTTCACAGCTACGGTTGAGTGTGTATGGCTTGGACACCTTATGGCTGATTTGGGTGTTGGACAGGACACTACCAACACTATATACACTGATAGCAAAGCACATTGGCAGTTGCGAGGAACCTAGTTTTTCATGCTCGCACAAAGCACATTGAGGTGCATGAACACTATGTTAGGGAGAGGCTCTCAGAAGGAGAGATCATCTTGGCTTATGTGCCAACACAGGACAACCTTGTAGGTCTTTACACAAAGGCATTGTCTTGTAAGAAGTTCAAAGCTTTTTGCAAAGTTGTGGGCTTACTCCCCTTTGTGGATTGATTATGTCCTCATGGCATGGAGCTTCCCTTCACTCTATGTGCCATCTCTTGTTCACCGCATCACTTCAAGGGGGATTTGTTAATATATATATGTGGTAGTTTTATGTTTGAAAACACTTAGAACCACCAGGGAATTTTTTCCCTCACTAGGAGGTTTTTTCCCCCGTGCATTGCGTATATGACCATCACTCTAGGGCTAACTTATATTTCCATTGCACACTAAGTCAGTTTTGTGTCTTGAGCTTCCTTCGTCCTCTCCAAGCTATGTGTTTTCTAGCAATCCTAATTCAAACAAATTTTGGAGACATGATCTCCAAGAAACTGTCTCTCTAACAAACAAGAAAACATAGCCAGATGTGGATCGCTTGTGTCCACATAACCCGCATAATCCGAATCAGTGTATCCAACTATGGACGAATCAATGTTCTCAAAGTGTAAGCACTTGCTAGTTGATCCCTTGATGCATCTCAAGATGTGCTTCACTACTTCCCAATGCTTTATGCCTGGATTTGCCATATATCTGCTAACCACTTCCATTGAATATGCAATTTTTTGTCGTGTGCTAACCATGGTGAACATGAGACTTTTTACTGCCAAAGAATATGGCACCTTTGCCATCTCTGCCTTTTCAACTTCCGATTTGAGACAATCATGCTTGCTAAGTTTTTTGTAGGCATCCATTGGGGTACTGAATGCTTCCCCCCCTTGCATATTAAAACATTGCAAGAGCTTGTGAACATACTCTTCCTGCAAAGTTCAAGTATACCACGCTTGCGATCTCTCTTAATACACATACCAAGAAATTGATGCGCATTGCCGAAATCTTTCATAACAAACTACATGCTTAAGACATCCTTGAGAAGTGCAATCTCATCTTTTAACTTCCCGGCTATGAGCATATCATCCACGTACAAAATCAAAATGATGAGGGAACCATCGTTCAACCTCCTTGTGTACAAGCAATGATACTCTTAGCTCTATACGTAACCCTGGGACTGAATGTACTTATCGAACTTGATGTGCCATTGCCTTGAGCCTTGCTTTAATCCATACAAAGATTTTTGGAGTCTACACACCAGTTCTTCCTGTGTTGGCTTCTCATGCTTTATCGCAAAACCATCTAGATGTATCATGTAGACATCCTCCTCAAGATCCCCATGAAGAAATGTTTACTTCACATCCATTTGATGTCCTTAATGGCTACTAGACCAAGCACAAGACGCAGTGTAGTCATCTTGACCACAGGAGAAAAGAATTCATTGAAATCCACGCCTTTTATGTGCCAAACCCTTTAGCAACCAATCTAGCCTTATACTTAGGCTCGAAATCATCTGTGGTATACTTTTTCTTATACACCCATTTGCATGGCAGTGCATGTTTACTCATTGGTGACTCTGTCAATTTCCAAGTTTTATTTGCTAAGATTGAGTTATACTCAGATTGCATAGCCTCTTCCCACTTCATGCTATCATCCATTTGAATGGCTTCTTTGTGGAAAGTGGGCTCACTGCAGTCAGTGACTAGCAAATAGTCCAATCCTAGCTCAAAACGCTCAGGTGCACGAGATGTACAAGTAGATCTTTGAAGTGCTTCACTGCTGGATTTCACTCTCTCTAGAGCAATATTTGTGTGTGTAGTAGTGGAAGGTGCATCACTAGTGTTGGGTATGCAAGCCCAGGTTGTGGTCGTTTAGGCTGCTGGGAAATCCCCCTTTATGATGCATGTAGGGAGGATCAGTTACAGTTGGAGTCTTGCATGGTTAAAATCTTATATAGTCGTAAGGTTGTTTAAAAACATACAATTAATATAGCATACTTTTGTTGTCTTCTATGAACGAGTCTCTCTCTCTCTCTCTCTCTCTCTCTCTCTCTCTCTCTCTCTCTCTCTCTCTCTCTCTTTTGTTCTCTGTTGCTCGCCATCTCCTAGCCATGGACTGCTATCGCTATCACGGTCATAGCCCTTGTATCAATTGGTATCAAAGCGTCAGGCTCCTAGGCGTCGCCAAGACAGCATATTGAGATGCCATCATTTGTTGTGGTCTCCCAGGCATTCAAAACACTGTCTTTAGGTGCTTCTTGGAGATAGTTTTGCAAGGCAAAATCAAGCAGGTCGGCATCCGTAGAGAGAAATTTTGCGAGCATATTGAAAGGCAAGCTAGGTGGACGTGGTCGTTGGTTGTCTCTGGCAAGCCCCATGCAGTGAATCGTGTGCATATCAAAACGTTGTGTAGCATCTTGGCAATGGTGTTCTTCTTAACAAGCATCTCAAAATACTCATGACAGTTGACAGTTTTGTCCCCTAAGCATCTCAAAACGCCCTATAGGTTGGCAGTTTTCAGCGAGCATTTCAAAATGCTATTACAAGGCAAGCTTTCCAAAAATTTGACTGCAATGGTCATAGTTGTCAATCTCGCATGAGAGGGTGAATTTGCTCGCAGTTTTTTGGCATACTTATCAAAACGCTATCTTGCAAAGATCATGACCGACACTCCTTATAGCATTTCAATATGCTATCCCGTTGGTCTCTTAGGTGATTTTGATGTTGACCCTACATAGTAGAGAGTATCAAAGAACCACAAAGACAATTGTTTGCAAAGATTCTTGTTTCACGGCGATGAGGATGTTAAAGCTAAGTTTAATCTTCTAGTTAGCAACGTGGTTTGGATAGTGATGCCAAGGAAAAGCAAAAGGGTAAATCCAAATTCATAGCTTCTGTGATAAAAAAAGCCCCCCAATGACTTTTCAACACTTTGCTTCGAGCTTTTGGTACATCAACAAATGCTACAGTTGAAGATCTTCTTCAAGATTGCGAAACAAGTTTTTCACCAACTATTTTTGCCAGTTTACTGTCATAGTTTTGTCAGCTTTTGTCTATTGTCAAAACCATCATAAACTTTTAGTCAAAGCCTCCTTTTACATTATTTGTTGTCAATTATTGTCATGCTTGTCAGCTGTCATCATGTCAAAATTGTACGGGTTATAGACACTGCCACATAAAAAGTGGTAAGAACACCCTTTGTTGTTTGGTTGGGTTCTGGTATGTCTCACACTGATGGTTGTTTGAGGGAAGTACAGACACACACCTATGTTATTGTCAAGGGGGGGATTCTACTCATGGTTTCAGGTGATTGGACTCTGTCATGGTCTGTCTGTCTCGAGTCCATTGTCAGTGGTTTGGTCTTGATGGGGGTTTGTTGGGTATGCAAGCCCAGGTTGTGGTCGTCTAGCTCGTGGGAAATCCCCCTTTATAATGCATGCAGGGAGGATCAGTTAAAGTTGGAGTCTTGCATGGTTAAAATCTTATATAGTTATAAGGTTGTTTAAAAACATACAAT
The DNA here is from genome assembly GCF_014529385.1 of Adiantum capillus-veneris. Classification (NCBI taxonomy): domain Eukaryota; kingdom Viridiplantae; phylum Streptophyta; class Polypodiopsida; order Polypodiales; family Pteridaceae; genus Adiantum; species Adiantum capillus-veneris. Next base: position 126,724,212 of record NC_140937.1, read on the forward strand.
GAATATGGCGTATTTTTGTTGTCTTCTGTGAACAACTCTCTCTCTCTCTCTCTCTCTCTCTCTCTCTCTCTCTCTCTCTCTCTCTCTCTATCTCTATCTCTCTCTCTCTTTTGTTCTCTATTGCTCGCCATCTCCTAGCCATGGATTGCTATCACTATCACCCGCCATAGCCCTCCTATCAACTAGCACGTCCAACATTCCGTATAACTGGTGGTGAATGAGGAAACATCCTCAAACCATACTCTATGATACTCAATGTCTTTTACTAGATTTCTATGCATCTTAGACTCATTTAATATCACATGTGAGGTGCATATAAAATTCTTAGATTCTGGGTGCCAGAGACGATATCCCATCTCTCCGTCCACACCATATCCAATGAAGATGCACTTGTGTGATTTGGGGTCCACCTTTTGTCTAAGCTCTTTTGGCACATGTGAGAATGCCTCACACCCAAATACACATAACCTGTCATAATTGGGCTCTTTGCCCGTCTACATCTCTTGTGGAACCTTGCACTTAAGTGGTGTAGTAGGTGACCGATTGATCAAATAAGCAACCATTGTAACGGCTTCTCCCCAAAATTCTTGAGGTAAGTTGGACTACTACTTCTAGGGACCTTTTATATGCCATGTGTGAACTGCAAGGATACAAGCACAAAACCTGACAGATACAAACAAGCTCTATGTCTACAGGATAGTGTGTCACTCACCTCCTACAATGCTACCACTGAGGGACTCCGTGTGCACGTAGAGAAGAAGAAGCTACCGCGTCACCACTCCTCCTTCTCCATGTCACCATGCTCGTCGATGCTCTCTCTCTCTCTCTCTCTCTCTCTCTCTCTCTCTCTCCCCCTCCCTCACAGACAATCAAGAAGAGCTGAAGCCAGAGAAAATATTGCATGTTTAGAATTCCATGAAAACCCTAGTTTACAGACTTATCTAGGGCTTTTCGCACTTTTCACATATGGGCGTCCATATTTTGTCAGTCTCAGTGAGTGCTTAATTGATATGGTGTGTCTTTCATTGGCGATCATCGACCTTTTACCTCTTGGACCAACAAGTTTGGACCATGACTAAACATATGCACAAAAGAATAATGGTGGAATCATGGGTTAACATTCCCCCCTTCCTGATGTTATATTCCGTCCTTGGAAGCTAGTGAGGTGAAGCTCGTTTTTTGAGTTGGTAGAGCATCTGGGATAGATTGTCTGCACATCAAATTCAGTGTGAGAGTATGCAAGCGGAACTATATGGCAATAAAGCATGAGGGAAATATAAAGTACATGAGGACATGAGTAATTGAAAAGAATTATGAAATGCTACATTGCCATTAAGGACGAATAAATTGTACTTTGATGAAACTAATCAATGAAGAGTTTTGGGCTTATGGATGAATCTACCAATTAGGCAGGTATGGCTAAGGTTAAAACAACTACTCTAGTAGTAGCAAAGCTAGGAAGATTATCTAAATGCAAGATTCCCCAATTGTGCCTTTTAACTTTGATTAGCCAACTAACTCTCACAACTACAAACAAGAGCTTGGATTTTTCACTTTAAGCTTAATGGAAGTCTTTTTCATGTCATTTTTTTAAAATTCAAAATTATTCACACTATTGGGAACCTTGAGGGCTCTAGTACCATAGACAATACATATGAGTGAGGTACCAAATGAAGCCTATATTTCCCTTCCAGCTTAAGATTTTACCTTTTGGTACTTTGTCTTTTTGCTTCCATGTCCTTTGTATTCTCACTAGTGTCTTTTCTTGTTGAAGTGAGAAAGATCCTCTATGCCTAGAACACTCCTAAGGTCTCAAACACCCAGATAATTTTACCAGCTAGGACAAGTGGTCAAGTAAATAAGTTAACCTAAAGTCATGACCTCCTAACCTGAAGGCTCATCCATAAGACTAAACTCTGGTTCATCAACCTAGGAAAAGAAAAATTTATATAGCTATAATGGCAGATAACAAACATAACTAAATGCACTTAATCAAACCATGGAAAACCACAATCAACAATTAGCATGAATTATGGAAAGTAGTACACCTGTAGGTATGGAGTTGCTCATTTTGTCGAAGCATGTGTCCTCAGCCATGTGGATGAAGATCCATATAAGTTCTACACAACAATATCAAGCAACAAGGCACTATACCTCTAGAAGGCATGTCAATGTGAAAAGACCAAAACTAATGGAAAACAAGCTGAAACAAAATCTAGACCCCTAACCAACCTATTTGTTATCACTTATAAAATCAAGGAAAGATGATATTATATAGACCGGGTAGCATCCCTAAGGCTAGGCCTCTATCCTCATCATTTAGATAAACAAAATCATTGTCACTGATGCCATACTCTTCCTTGGATTCTTCATCATCTTCATATGCAGTATGTTAATCAAGAACCTCACTATGCGTGGATACTCATCTTGTGCAAAAGAATGTAAGAAACGCGGAATACAATAAGGATCTAGTAGCAAAGAGAGTAGAGAGAGATACGATGCGAAGTAGATTAGTGGCAAATCAAAAAATTTAGATTAACACACTATTACAAAGTGATGGCATCATCCACCCATGCACTCTCAACGTAGAGCTTAGATGGCAATTTAGACAACTAGATCAAGTAGGAATACAAGGGACTAACAACCCTTCAACAAGGATGTGTTGTGTGCGTCAAGTGTGCACACCATTCTACCAAATTACTCATGAGAAGGCCTCCTTGAATATATGTAAGGGAGCCTCTAAACGTCCATGTGCAGCCACCCTTAGATCAAGTCCAAGTAGGACTCTCGCATGCGCCCATGTGTAGCCGCTTTTGGGTAGACAATTCCTCCTAGAATTTGACCACCGGCCAAGGAAATACAACCTTCGGCCAAAGACCATTGATTGTTGACCACCACTGGCCAAAGACCACGAAAAACCGGCCACCGACCACCAGCCATTTTTTGATTGTCTTCCGGTCGTCGTCCGGCCAAGATATTCCGGCGAAAGGAATATTTCATACCATCCACAATCACAAATAGAGATCTCATCAACATTCAAAGCTAAAATCCACCAAATATAAGTGCACCATTGGCTTCTCCTCATACGGGGGCCTTACAAACTGTGCAGCATATATTGTGGTGGAAAAACTGAGAGAGGTGGGCATTACAAGTATACCAACAAAGAATAGGCACGTGCCACTGGAGAAAAATTTGTTACTTGGTACGAATCACTAGTAGTCCGCGATGTATTAGCCATTCTAACTCCTCAAAATTTTTCTCACACGCGAGTCTCTCTCATAGATCCCATTCACAAGAAAGTACGGGGTAGCATATGTGAAACACTTGAGAATAAAAAAGGGTACCTAGCTTTCATAAAAAATAGAAACGCATGCCTTTGGCAAACCAGCCATCTATGAGAACACAAATATATTTGGTTAGGTCTCTAAAACATGAGGGTTGTTTCTTGTTCTGCTTGATGTGACATGGTGCATTTGGACTATGTGTTGGGTGCGACAGGGTGCACTCTCATTGCTAGTCGCTCTAGCTCATTTACTGTTTTTATCCTCTTTTCTGTTTTTTGAATTTGGTTTTCTTTAGTATATGACTATATATATACATCCCTAAGATTTGGAAGTTAAGGTCTGGGAGGCAGGTTAAGATGGAAGCAATCAAATAATGATTGTTAGTAAGTATTCCCCCCTTCCTTGGGTACGTAGATCGTACCTTTTGGAAAGTTGTTGTCACCTTCTGAAACCAAATGTTCCAAGTTGTAATGGGCAAAGGTTTTGACCAATGATATTTTTCCACCTTAAGTGATTCATCAAGCTGTAAGGGTGGTAAGGCACTCTCCCATGATCTTACTTCAGAAGTTGCTTAAGGTGATGAACTCATAATTGGACGTACGGAGTCTTTTTTGTTTGTGTGGATTTGTACAATGGTAGGTGGAGGTTGTGTCGAAGCTTGTATTTTTGTAGATGAACTACGTGAAGATATAGAAGCTTCATTTCACTTCCTTATTCCTGAACTAAGTGGAACAAATTGTTCTTTCTTTGGTACCCAATCTAGCTCTAGAATGGGTGTGTAGCATTCTGTGATCTTTTCCTTTCCGTAGTCTTCAAATCATTTTGGACTTACAAGATTTGGTTGACATGGATCTTTAGTAGGTGACATGGGAGAACACAAGATACGTTTAGGTACCCGGATTCGATCGTTTCCATCATAGCCTAGGGATTCCAATAGTTGTTTAGGAATCCATCGCAATGTATTCTTGCATTTCATTACGAGGCTTCTGTTTTGAACCAGATTGAAGATCAAAGTTAGTGGTCAATAATGAAGCTTTAGGGACCCATTTGTACGTTTCCTTTGTCAAAACATGTTGCTTCCTGGGTGCCATATTCTCTGTATTAGTCATGGGAGTTGAAGTTTTTGAGATTTGTGCTACAAGTATGGATGCATAAACCTCTTATATATGAAATGATTTGTTCTTTTCTCCCTTGAGAGGCAATAACTCAGGGAGTGGTAGGACTGAGAGTTGGTTTCTGTGTTGTGATACACCCAGTGCCCCAATCAATATTACATTTAGTTGGAGACATCCACATGCACCCTAGGTTTATGCTACCCACCATAGTGCCGACAGGAATAACCAAAAAGCTTTAGTTCATTGTCCCATTATCATAAGTAATAGAGCTGTGATAAATTCCAAAGATAGTAGTCTTCTTATTCTTAACGTTCATAATTGACACCATACTCCATAGGATAATAGATTATGTCTAGATCCTGTGTCCACTAAAGAGTTATATAGATAGGTGCTATTTAACTCGATGGGGTATTGTAGAGGTGGGTCAGAATCTTCCAAATTGTCCTGTGATTCAACTTGAAATGCATGGGTAACTCCAAGATTGGCCTCTTGTTGGTGCTTAATACATTGTTGTCGCTCTTGAGCCTTGACTTGAGCTTGTATCTTTTTCATTTCTTCTTGTGCCTTGGCTGCCTTTTTCTGATGAATGGCACGCAGCTCCTCTTGGCCTAAAGGATCATTATATCTTTAAAATTCACTCTCATTGAGGAATCTATTTCCACTCCATCAAGAGTTTCCACATGAATGGTACCTTGTGGGGTGATTTTGCATACTCTATATGGTCCTTTTTCCACATATTTCAGCTTTTTCTTCTTGTTACACACTCCATACATAAGAAATTTATCCCCAACCTTGATATCCGTGTTCTTTAAATGATGATCAAACCATTTCTTTTGCCTATCCTTCTCCACAAGTGCATTTTGCATAGCCAATTGCCTCGCTTCATCTAATCACTCAAGAATATATAACCGCTCAACTAAAGGGTTACCATCCGAACCTTCATGTGAAGCTACTCAAAAGACTAGGAATGACAAACTCTCAGGGCATAACTGCTTCTTGGCCATATACCATCTTGAATGGTGTAAAATTAATAGTCACTTTGTACGCAGTAAGATAAGCCCATAAATCGATGTTAGGTTTAAATCTCAATCTGTACGATGAGCCTCTACTGTCTTGGTCAAGATAGAAATTAAAGTCTTGTTAGTAATCTCAGCTTGGCCATTTTCTTGTGGATAATAAGGTGTCGAATTTTGGTGGGATATCATGAATTTTTTTGTGAGTTCCTTTATCACTTCATTTATAAAATGAGTTCCATTATCACTCACAATTTCAAAGGGACAACCAAATTGTGTAAAACTATTCTCAAAGAGAAACTTAGCGGTTGACCTTGCATCACTCTTGCATGTCGCCTTAGATTCTAACCACTTTGTCACATAGTCAATTGCAACAATAATATATCGGGATTGGATGTTACGGGATGTCGGACTAATTGGGCCTACAAAGTCTAAACCCCCTTTTTCAAATGGTTGGGCATCCGATCCTTCCGTTGTGTGGTCTTAAACAAAGGCATGCATCACATCCCTTTGCAAAAAGTGATGCATCCTTGAATGAGGTGGGCCACCAATAGCTTGATTGCAACACCTTCTTAGTAGGTAGTTGTGCTAAAAATGTCCTCCGGCTATGCCCATTGTGTGCTTCTTGTAGTATGTACAAATACTTATCCTCACAAGAACATTATCTAAGAATATCATCCTTTCCTAGCTTGTAGAGAGTACGTGCAATTAGAGAATAAGGTTCACATTCCTTTAGTAGACTTTGAGCTATATCCTTACAAAGATCCTTGGATGGAAAACCATTAACTAAAAAGTTTACAATCTTCTCACTTCATTCAAGCATGGTCTTGACTAGGAATAGGGAAGTGTTGGGCAATTCATCATTGATTCCAGTAGGGGCTTCACCATTGGGTATGCAAGACAAATGATCAGCCATGACATACCTTTTACCGAGTCTCATCATGATGGTAAAATCAAACTCAAACAGATTTAATAACCATCGTGTAATTCTTCCCATGGAAAATGGTTTGTCTACTCGATACAACAACGCTTGATGATTCACATTAAAAAAAAGCTTGCTGGCAAGAAGGTAATAGCAAAAAAAAATTACTACCTAAATCATAGCTAAACCTTCTCTGTAGTGGTGCATTTCCTCTTAGCATCATTCAGCTGGCGACTTGCCAAGATAATAGAGTAGTCCAAATTATGTTCTCCTGGTTGAGCTTAAACACACCCAATAGCAAAGTTTGACGCATCAATATGCACATGGAAAATTAAGTTCTAAATAGGCACTCATAGGACGGCAGCACTTGTCAAGGCCCTTTTTAATAATACATAGGCATGGTCACACTTCTCGGTCCAGTGAATCTTGATAAGAAGCTTGTACAATGGACGAGCTATCTCAACAAAGTTTAAAATAAATTGTCGATAATAACTAACATGCCCCATGAATCTTGGACTCCCTTATAGTTTGTAGGTGGTGGTAAATTAGTAATGGCATTAAATTTGCTTTCATTTGTGAAAATCCTATTCTTGGACACAATATGCCCCGGCTCCATGTTTAACTTAAAATTGGCATTTGAAAGGGTTCAATGAGATGTGATACAATCTACACCTTTCAAACACTTTTCATAAACATGATAGATGTTCTTTACACGAATAATAAACACAAAGGTCATCTAAAAAAGCTTCACAAAAATCCCTTAAATATTCCCTAAAAGCAGTGTTTCTTAATCTTTGGAATGTAGCAGGGACTTTAGTTAAGCCAAAATCCATAACATGAAATGCAAACACTTTGAATTCAGTTATAAAAGTGGTTTTAGCTTGGTCTTCTAGCACAATCGTGATTTGATTGTAACCAGAATACCCATCTAAAAAGCTATAATATTCCTTTCCTACAACTCTCTCAATCACATGTTCCAAATATGGCAAGGGGTAATGGTCTCTTCTAGTTTCAGTATTAACCTTCTTGAGATCGACGCACACTTTGAGTTTTCCATTCTTTTTTTGGCACAATAACTATTAGAGACACCCATTCTAAGTGCTCAATAGGGTATATGAATACACATTTGATAATATTTTAGAGTTCTTCATGAATAATCTTCGCATACTTAGGATTCATTGAGTAGGGTCTTTGTTGGACTGGTTTAGCAATGATAGTCATTGGAATTGTATGTTGCACTATGGAAGGTGAAACGCCCCTCATGTCATGATATGTCTAAGAAAATATATCATTGAATTCCTTGAGGAGATCCTTAAGTATACATTCCTCAGTCCTTGTCACGTCTTGGACAATGAAAACAAGTTTAGAGTCTTCACCTAGCTCCGCTAACTCTATTTCTTTGACTATCACAGGACCATCATAGACTTCATTACTTCCATTATTAGGTGTTCTTTAGGCCTTTGTATACACAACCTTACACTCCTCCGTGGTGTAGGATTTGAAATGATCATGTGTAGGGTGTAAGTCTTGGGATGTTGCTGTGTTGTGGATTGTGATTTTTCTTCCACTTCCCTTAGTAATTGAGCTAACTCTTGGTTTTGGTGTCTCCTTATAGTACGGCTCAACTTTGGCTTCTTTGTAGCCTCTAATTGTGCAATGTCAATGGCTTGTGGGCTGCACCACATGACACTTTGAAGGTATTCACCCCTATTATCTACCAACTTTTGATGAGCATCACATGCCCCCGTATAATTGAGCCATTATGCGGTAGATGTCTTTTCATTTATCCTAGCACGTACATTTGCTCGATATTGTTGCCTCTTATATTGCTTACTCCTCTTGTCTAATTTTTTTATTATGGCCGGTCTCTAGTGCAAAGTCACTAGATGAATCACTGCTCGTGTCTTCTCCTCTCCAGGGTAGATTATCATCTAGGGTACCACTGGGACTTGAATGGTTTGTCCCCACATTTGTGCCAATATTTAACTCCAATTATTTGTCCTCAGAGTCAATTTCAAATGATGATTCCAACTGCAAATCGTGTGGACTATAGTCTTCTGAGACGCTACTGGTAGGTCATCAAAAGCTATATGCATTGATTCTACCATATATAAAGGTACACGATTCATCCCCCTCAGGTGTTACCCAAGTCTTCCCTCTATTTCTCCAAGTGTGTATGGTTGCCGCTCGTTGTTAGACTCAACCATTCCAGGTAGAACATCCGTAAAAAAAGAATCTTCCCCAACATCGGTGTTATTTTTACATGTGTAACAATATTGCAATGGGGCTGAGTGAATTGTGGTGTCAGATCGATGGTCAGTTATAAATCTTTTTCCTAGAGGATGTGCTCAAATAGTCACAAGATCAACTCGAATGACAGAGTCTTGGAACTGTAAGTAGACATGGTTTTTAAACTACTCATGTACCATTTTTGCTTCCCTCATGAAAGGACATCCTAAGATCATTTTAGATGACATAGTGTGCTTGGAAAAATCCATAAAAATAAAGGTGTACCGTATCTTGTGTCCAAGGACCTTGATCTTGAGATCTTCTAGCATCCCAATAGGTTTAACGATGGTCCCATTGGCCATCTTTTTTACCACTATGTTTGTAGTCCCAAGGTGAGGTCTCCCAATAGATTCCCAATAATTTTTAGCTACAATGCTAACCCCAGTGCCACCATCAACGATTCCCTTCACAGCTAATCCTTTGGTAGTGATTGGTAGGGTGGAATTGGATTCATCGGCTTCAAAGTATTGTCCTAACTTGTTGACAGGTATTTCAACAACAAAGTTCTCATCCAGGTTGGTTTGTGGATCGAAGGTTTCCTCCCCTATTGGCAATTCATTAGACCTATCTATCGATGCAAATTGTGGTAACCCGTTCTTCATTGAGGAAAGGCTAAAGAGCTAGGAATAGCTCAAGGTCTCCAGATAGTTTAGACACGATGGTGGTTCTAACTCTTGAAGCCATGAAATCCATCAATTTGGCAATATTTACAGAAATTTTGGACTTCGTTTCCTCGACATGGAAAAGATGGTATCTCCATTTCTTCAATAGGGTCAGGAAATCCCTTTGTAAACATCTCCAATAAGAACGGAGTACATCCACTTTCGAATGACTTAAAGTCACTTTCTTCTTGGATGACACTAGGTATGTCATAAAAATCTAATATCTAACCAACCCAAATGATTCTCATATTAAATTGATCATTTAATAGGGAGAATAGACGGGAACAAGGGTTAGAATATAAGCGTGTGCTTTTGAATCTATCTTGACACAGGGCCAACGGTAAAGGGACCCAAATGAAAGATGATCTGTCAAAGAGCAAGGTTAGGTAACTGAGCTTAAAAAACTTAGAGTTAGCTTCATTAAAGACCTCCAAAGGTTAGTGTTAAAAGTTCTTGACCTTAGTTGACGTGGGAGCCCGGCCCCAGCTTGAGGTGATTGTCGTGCTTGAGATTCTGGTCGTGCTTGATAACTAAGGTGCTTTAGGTGATTGTTGTAATGTACTTAGCATTTTTCAATAAAAGTATTTCATTTACTTTGAAAATATTTAAGCTTCACATTTTGTTAAGTCATAAAGCATTCAAACAGAATGATTGGATCGTAAGTAGGTCCCCAAAACAAGCTTTTTAGAAACCATTAATTAGTTGGGGGGGGGGGGGGGGGGGGGGGGGGGGGTTATTTGTTTTTTTTTAGTGCTCAAGGGATCCCCTAAGGGCAGCCATGACGAATAGCCTAGTGGTTAAGCTTCTCTTTGTATTCTCTACGTGCTGAGGTCAAATCCTAGGCATTAGGAATGCTTTTGAAGCTAATTGGAGATGTTGAAGAATCTTGGGAAGATTCTGTGTATTGAAAAGTTAAAGTAGAGCCATTAGGAGCCATAAGTAGAGCTGATTGGATCGTAAATAGGACTCTAGAACTATTTATTATGGACTTTATTTACTTGGAAATAATAGGCTAATATGGGAAACTTAAGCCTCATTCTATTTCTAAAGATAAGAGTTGACCCTTAAGAAAGAAGGAGTATTTTTAGAAGAGAAAGAGTAGAAGGAGTATTTTTAGAAAAGGAGGAGTATTTTTAGATAAGGGAGATCCTCTTTTCTTGGAAGTCAATCTTCTCATTAACTTAGAGACTTGAAACCGTGCATCATATGCATGACCCAAGAAAAACAAATTGAGCCACGAACGTACGCGAACTTATCTCTTTGCTTTTTGCTGTTTTTAGCTTGTGATTTTCGCTCTTGAGAGTCTATATAAAGGCCCCTCTTCCCTCACTTTCAAGACACACATATAGAAGTTCTCAGAAGTGGACTCTCTCTTGTCATAACGTTGGAGTTACCTTCTTTACCTCAATCTATCTCTATCTCCATCTCCCTCTCTACCATCGTCGTGTTTCCATTCAGATTCTTGAGTCCTCTTTATCTCTTCCCCCCTACTCTTCGGCGATGTGATGGCTCCAAAGCGAGTGACTCAAAGTTTGAAGGATGCTCATGTCATTCCACCTCCACGGAAGGTGCAAAAGAAGGTATCATCTACTCCAACCATAACTCAAGCGAAGGTATCGACTCCGCAAGAAGGTGAATCGTCCAACCTCAAACACGGGAGGTAATCAAACATGTTGCTAATCCAATAAGACAAATTTATAATTGTGCATTGCTATTCATGTTGACATGGGGAGCTAAGCATATGAATTTCATTAAACTGTCCAAGAAATGTGATTCTATCACAAGAAACAAGCATATGTTTTCATAGATTAGTGAAAGAACTCTTTGATAAATTGTCACTATTTGTTAAATTGTTATTGATTGATAAATTTTTATTGTTTGATAAGTTGTTACTGGTTGATATGAAGAGCTGGTTGATCATGTTTAAAAAATCATATGAAGAGAAGAATTGTTGAAAGAATATTTTTTGTGCCTCGCGGTTAGTGAGATGATTCTGTTGTTATAAGAGAAAATTAAGCTGAGGTTATCGGCTCTCTTTGTTCCTCGCGGTTAGAGGGATACCTCAAAGATAGCCGGATGCCTAGCGGCTAGCCAGATGTCTCGCGGTTAGCAGGATGCCTCACTGGTATCGGGATGCTTGGCAGTTAGCAAAATGCCTAGCGGTTAACGGGATGCCTAGCGGTTAGCAAGATGTCTCATGGTTAGCCAGATGGGAAGGTTACACAATTCACGTTTAGCAAATAAATCCTTTGCAAAGGCTCTATTGGTTAGACAAAGAAAGTCCACGGGTAGCAGCAACTCATAAAATTTTTGGGAAATATATTTCTGTTAAAATATAGGATTGTTTTCATTAGGCCTTGTTTGAAATGTTTTGGTATTGTTCGAAGTGTTGTATAGAAGAGCTTTTGTATGGAATTAATTAAGAAACATTATTTGTATATGTTAACAGTGTGGTAGTAATTAAAAAACAAGCTAAAAAGTGGGGCTGGCTTAGGTTGCCAATCAAGGATGGGTGGTCTGGATTAGTCGAGAAACTCTCCACTCCCTCTTATTAAGAGAAACAAAATTAGAGTCTCATTGTGTCAAGAGTCGAGATGTCCCAATTATACAAGTCCCTAAAAGCTGTGGACCCAATTAGACGGGTACTTTTCACAAGATTACTAGTTAATTTAGACTATGTCTCATATCATATTCAAGGTTTATGAATGGTGGTCGTGCCTCTTAAACGTGGGAAAAAAGGCATTGTTTATGGATTCTACATATGTCAATGGGATTTTATCTCTATGTTATAGGAAATAGCTGCCATTAGAGTCCATTGATTTATCGACAAAGCATATGGCGTATGACCCTTACAACCACGATCCACGATGGATAGAGACTTCCTCTCTTTTGTTGCTTATATCTCTACTTCGTGGAAATGGAGTAGGGTGTCGTCAACGGAACTTGAGAATAAAGGAAGGCCATCTATCAAGTTGCCCCAATATTATCGAGGTTGGGGACCTGACCTCACAATTGGTATCAGAGCCTAGGTTAAAAAGATTGGCTACTTCAATCTTTCTCATGTATATGGTTTTCTATAGCCATTACATGATTCATTTAGATATTATGACATGTCAGTTGATGTGTATCATAGTTATTGTTGAAACCTCTATTATGTTTTCTCATGGAGAGGGTTTTTTTTGTAGACCCCTATATGACATTTTGATCATATAGGGGAAGATTGAGTTGTTTTTCTACAAAGAAATTGTTTGACTGGCTAAGCCATGTAAGTGAGTTTTCTGGTAGATTGGATGAACTATGACTGGTTAAGTCATATGATTAGATAACCCATGACTGGTTAAGTTATGTGATTGAAATAAGTCATGACTAGTTAAGTCATGTGATTGAGTTTTGATGGACTGGATAAGTTAAGATACGTTAAGTCATGTGATTGAGATTTTATGGATCAAATAAGTAACGATTGGTTAAGTCATATGATTGAGCTTTTAGTGAAAAGGATAAGTCTAAGTTTGGCAGATACCCTATTTATTTATGTTATTATAAACATTGATGTATACTCAGGAGAATTCTCAAACCACTTCTATGTTGGAAAGCCCTCAAAACGATGTTATTTACACGAAAATTCAAGAAAACAAAATTGTTGCTCAAACACATGCAACCACCTTCTTTTAGAGGAGAGGGTGTTGATAATGATAAAGATGGAGAAGTATGGATTAAGGCTATGGATGTCTGCTGCAAAGACACCACTTTTTTGGATATAATGATGATCAAGATAGTAATTAGATTAGGAGTACTCTCATTTTTTCTCGAGATGAGGACATCTCAAATCCCTAAGTTGAGTAGATTGTAATGTACCCAACATTTTTTCAATAAAAGGATTTCATTTACTTTGCAAATACTTAAGGTTCACATTTTGTTAAGTCATAAAGCATTCAAATGAAACGAAACGATCAGATCATAAATTGGACTCTGGAACTATTAATTATGGACTTTATTCACTTGGAAATAATAGGTTGACATAGGAAACTTAAGCCTCAAGTCTATTTCTAAAGATAAGAGTTGGCCCTTCAGAAAGGAGGAGTATTTTTAGAAGAGAAAGAGTAGAAGGAGTATTTTTAGAAAAGGAGGAGTGTTTTTAGAGAAGGGAGAGTCTCTTTTCTTGGAAGTCAAGCTTCTCATAAACTTATAGACTCGAAATCGCTCATCAGATGCGTGACTTTTGGCTTGACTAATGCACCTGCCACATTCAATCATTTAATGGAGAAAATCTTTAGACCCTACCGCAAATTCATTGGAGTATTCTTTGATGATATCAGCATACTACAAGTCCTTGGAGGAACACAAGCAACATCTCCAAGTGATTTTTCAGGCATTGAGGGAGAACAAGCTTTTCCTCAACCAAAAGAAAATCAAAATTTTCCTTCAAGAGATTTAATACTTACGTCCTATTATCACTCGAGATGGTATCCGTATGTATCCATCTAAGTTAGAGGTAATAAAAGCTTGGTCTAATCCAAGGAATCTACATGAGCTGAACAACTTTATTGGTATGTGTGCATACTAAAGATGCTTCATAGCAAAATTTTCTCAAATTACAGGACCACTACATGACTTAACAAAGAAGAATGTTCAGTATTCATGGAATGCTAAGGAGAAAAATTATTTTGACAATCTCAAAGAGAAGCTTACCTCCCAACCATTCCTCATGTTTCCAAATCTCTCGAGCCATTTGAGGTCCAATGTGATGCTTGTGGTGAATGCCTTGGAGTAGTCTTGCTTCAAGAAGGGCATGCCATAGCATATGAGAGCTGAAGGCTCAATACGGATGAACGAGTCTTGGGCATTTATGAGAAAGAGTTTTTAGCTGTTCTACATGCCTAGACACATGGAAGCACTATTTATTGGGGACTCCATTCATCTTACAAACCGACCATCAAAGTCTCAAATACTTCATGACGCAAACCAATATTTCTGACAAACAAATGAGGTATAAAAATTTTCTTTCGTAATTTAATTTTCATATTGCTCACATTGGTGGTAAGCACAATCAAGTGGCTGGTGCACTTTCATGACGACCAAAAGTTAATGCAGTGTCTATACCTACTCACAATGATCTATCTTCTATGATAGATGAGTATGCTACTAAACCTGACTTTAGAGACATAATATCAGCCCTTGCTTTGAGAAACAAAGAGTAACCATTCACCTTGCAGGATGGTTATCTTCTCCATGGCAATAGGCTATGTGTTACACACTCCCTTCGGGAGAAAGTCATGTATGAATCCCATGATCCTTCCTATGCGGGGCATTGATGCATTCAACCTACTCTTTGAGGAGTAGAGACGTACTTCTATTGGCCTACCATGAAAGTGGACATACAAGAGTATGTTTCAAATTGTGTAGTATACGAAAAGTCTGAGGGAAGAAACTTGGGTTACTCCAGCCATTGCCTATCCCAAATTCACCATGGGAGAGTATATCCATGGATTTCATCTTTGGATTACCCAAATCTATCATGGGAATATGGAAATATGGACAATAGTCGATAGTTTTAGCAAGCAAGCACAATTTATTCCTATCAAAAAGACATATAAAGCACACCAAATGGCAACTCTCTTCATATCATAGATTTTCAAACACCATGGATTTCCAACATCCATTGTGTCAGATGCAGATCCTAGAATGATCTTTAATTTCTAAAAAGGTCTCTTTGAAAATATAGGTACAAGATTGAAGTTGTATTTGGCCTATCACCCACAAATGAATGGCCAAAGTGAGATAGCAAACCTTACGATTCTGGATCTACTAAAGAATTATGTTACAGAAGTAGATAAACGCTCACGATGGGAAAAGTATTTAACTCTTGTAGAGTTTGCATACAATAATACTGTACATATTTCTATGAAAAGCACCTTCTAAAATCATTGAGGGAAGACCTAAAAGTCCCTTGCTACTTAAGGTGCATGGGAAGATCTTCGTTGTTGATGCGTATAACTGTGACCTACGAGAATCTTTTCAAACAATTAAGGGGACTATTTCCATGTCTCAAAAATAAAGGCAAAAAGTTGTTGCTACTGGCAAGCACAGAAGGTTGCTAACGTTCAAAGAAAATGATTGGGTCTTACTTAAGTTTCCCAAGGCTCAATTAAGGCAAACGATAGGAAAAATTCCTCCGGGCCATCAAAAGTATTATGATAAATTAGCAAAAAGATACTATGGTCCTTTTCAAATTTTGAAGCCAATCAATGAGATGGCTTATCAACTCAAGTTGCCCAACCCATTAGGTGAAATTTGGACTCACAAAGGGGCCCTTTAAGGAGTTTGACTTTACCTCTCTCTACCAAAATGGGCACATGGATAAATTTTTGCAAAAAAACTCCAAAGTTGACGGAGGTTTGACAATTAGAATGTCCTCTTCAAGCTCTATCTTTTGGTATATAGCACGCCATGAGATTCCTCATATTTTAGAAGATTATTTTTTTGATTCACCTATGATATAACAACTCTGTCGGAATCTAAGTAAATAAAACAAACGAATCTTCTAAAATATGAGGAATCTCATGGCATGCTATATATCAGTAGATAGAGCTTGAAGAGGATATTCTAACTGTCAAACCTCTGCCAACTTTGGAGTTTGTTTGCAAAAATTTATCCATGCGCCCGTTTTGGTAGAGAGAGGTAAATTCAAACTGCTTAAAGGGTCCCTTTGTGAGTCCAAATTTCACCTAATGCATTGGCTCATACACAATGCTTTTCATGTGAGCCTACTTGAGCCCTACAAAGGAGAGTCACCAAGTGAACCAATTATTGAAGACCCTCGTGAAATTGAAGACCAAGAAGAGGTGCTAAAACCTTTCGGCATGAAGACAAGGTACTATGACATGGTAAGATTATCCGACAGTCTCTTATTAAGTTTAAAAATTATCCTTTTGAAGATGCTAGATGGATGCAAGGAATATAGCCTAAGGATAGTATGAACCTATGCTACACTAGAGTAAGAAAATGTACTATTTTTTCTTGAATGGTCAATGTTTTTGTCTTATAAGATCAATTTTCTTTTTATTGTGCACACATTTAAATAGATGCATGCTTAGAATCATGTTTATGATGACGATAACTCTCAAACACCAAGTAGAATTTGTGACTCTACTTTGGGACAATGAAATGGACTAAGGAGTAGACATACTTGCGATAGCTATGTCTCCCAAGCACCAAATGGATTAGTCATCCATCCTAGAAAGATATCATAGAGTAAAAACAAATCCTCTACCCGCTAAGAGAGATTGACTAATAACTAAGGCTTTATCTCTTCTACCTCATAGTCGAGGACGACTATGATTTCAATAGAGAGATAATGTCATAAAAATCCAATATCCAACCAACCCAAATGATTTTATCATATTGATCATTTAATGTGGGAGAATAGACGGGAACAAGGGTTAGAATATAGAAATGTGCTTTCAGGTCTATCTCGACACGGGGCCAATGGCAAAGGGATCCAAATAGCCATCACAAGGTTGTCCCAACTATCTAGTAAAGGCAATAGTATAAGGAGATCTCTTGTTTTTCATTGAAATTTACCTTCACCGACCAAAGTTGACCTATTTTTTTGTTGAATTCATTTAGGTGTTCTATAACCAAACCACTCTTTGCCATTGTTAGATTGAACAAATGCTTCATGAGAAATACCTTATTGGATGCCTATGGTTTCTCGTAGAGGCTGTGAAGCGACTTCATCAAGTTCTTCGTGGTCTTCATCTTTGAAATGTTGAAGGCCAACGTTGACGCCAAGCATAGCCAAATTGTCCTTAATGCATTTTAGTCAAAGAAAATATATGCCTCATCCGCCATTGTTGCTAGCTTCTCTACAAGACCACCTAGTCGCAAATAAAGATCCTTTTGGTAGAGATAGTCTTTAATCTACATCTTCTAGTGTTGATAGTTTTTTCCATTGAAATTTTCAATCTTGAGCTTGCCTTCCTCCACCATTACTCCCACTTGATTCAAGGAATCGTTTCCTTAAGATATTCTAGCTACAAGAAAATCTTGCTCTATTACCAATTGTTAGGAAATAGAAGCGTAGCTAAGTAAAGACTAGATTTTTTTACTTGATGGAGAGAGATAAATTTCACACACAAGAGAGATAATTGATAGGAGAGAGAGAGAGAGAGAGAGAGAGAGAGAGAGAGAGCACGATATACATGGTTCGCCCGATGGAAAGGCTACATCATTAGGACTTGTTTGGGGTCTTCTTGGGCCCTTTAATCTAACCCAAGCCTAATGATAGTGATTAAGTAGTGGAGCAGTATGAGAAATCCATGTGGGCAAAATGTTGGGTTTGCCAACCCCTAATTTCTAGGGGTCAAATTTAGAGTCTAGGTTTTTCTTTTTTGTGAATGGATAAAAAAATTACAAAATCTTCAAAAAAATTTGGGCCTATTTTTTATTCTAAATTGTGCTGGTTGGAATAAATGGACCACCCTCAAAAAGTGGGCTAGGCCCAAAAATGCCCCCATCAGTAAGTTGGCATTCAAGTCTACTTTTCCCTCCCTTCACTCACTTCTTCTCTCTCTACATGTCAGATTTGACCTCTCTTCACTCTAGAACCAAAAATCTTGGTTTTCACTCTCTCTCCTATTGAAAGAGTACCTTTCTGGCCTCCGCTCTCTCCAATCTACCTTCCCCTTATCTCCCAAGTTTAGTTTTAAGTTTTGGATCCTTTTTGGCTTGGAGAGCTTGTAATACAATCCATTTTCCCTTCCTAGAGGCCCTCCTCTCATGCTTGCACCTATTCTCCAATCTCATCATAGGCCCTCACATACATCTTGTAGAGCTTAGTAGATTCAACTACCCTAGCTTAAGGTTTAGGGATCTTTAGTTTACAAAGATTTAGGGCTAGGGAGATTCATCTTAAAAATCTTTAATGTTTAAGAACCTTCAACTTGCAGAGCTTTAAGGCTAAGGGAGATTCAACTTGCACAATGCAAGAAGCTTGGATACCATGAGTCGTAGACCTCGTTCAAGGGTAGACTCATTCTTCTATAGTAATGAGTAAGAAGAAAATGGCCATTGGGTAACCACAAGCTTTGTGATAGGGATGTGGGTGACAATGCGGCCAAGCACAAAGGGAGCCCACAAATTCTCTTGGTGATTCATTGGATGGAAGTCCCATCATTGGAAGGGTCACATATTGAAGCAAGCAAGCAAGTGAAGACACAACACCTCTACACAGCTTCTCAACTACGAATAAGGGACACCAATTGCAAGCACTTTCCTGCTAATTGTAAGTATTTCTAGACTAAGTGTTGTTTCTAGCAACACGTTATGCTTTTGCATGAAGTCTCTAATGATGAAACTCTATGGGCATGGTGTTTGGATTGTGCAGATATTTTCCCGTCAACATTTATGGAATGGAAGCCTCTAGAGGTGCTCTCTGGAAATTTTGAGGCTCACCTTTGATTTTTGTTCTTGTTATTCTAGATGCACTACATCGGAGCTTCTAGAATGATCCATCTTCTTCTTTGATGTAGAGTATGTAGTCCAATGATAGGGAATGTCTACAAGACCTTGAAAACACTTAGTCCACCACTCTGTGGAAAGTGATTTTCCAACGCCCAACAATACCTCTATTTTATTAACTAGGTGGCGGATTCAATGAAGTGCATGTATGGGTCACATCAAGCAACACTAACATCTTTTAAGCCTCTTCATCTTTTTGTTTTTTTGTTCAAGGTAGAGAATGTTCATTGGGGATGCCTACCATGTGGATTGATAAGGGTGGAACATCAATGAATGCCTTCCTTCCATTTGCTTGGGACTCAAATATTGTTCATCACAATGGGGATACCTTAAAGTGCATGGTTGTGATAGAGAAAATGATCATTTGATATCACATTGCAAAGTAAAAAGTCTCCATTATATTCCCTTATCGATGATGGAAGCAGATGTGTGGTGAATGTGAAGCACTCATTTCAGACATCATCGATATGGACCAGGTTGAAGTGCATGTGTGCAAGGAGGACAAAGTGTGGACGTGGCTCTCAATGCTGATTGGAATATGGAAAATTGTAGGGAGTACTTGGCACTTAGGTTTGAGCTCAAGATGGACTACTCATTTGTAGTTGGTAGGAACCCTCTATGTAAGATAAAAGAGAGGTTCTTTCTTTGTAAGAGTATCCCCTTCCCTAGATGTATCCATATCAAGCAAACAATTGCCATTGAAATTGTTTGTTTGATACGATATATTTTTGTCTAGTTTTGTGATTTGGGAACATGTTTAATTTTCAATTTTAGAAGCGTTAATTGACTTTAGAGTTGTGGTGGGTGGTGGAGTTGCTATGTTTAAAATTGTGGTGTTTGGAATGCAACACTATACAGCATAGCCTTGAGTTATCCACTAAAGAAAACTTTTTAATTTTAATTACCTCTGGAATTTTAATTTTTATTAAAGTGTCTCTTTTTTATTGTCTCCTTTATAATTGACTTATTCACTACTTACATTGAGTGAAAGGACCCTCTAAACAGAAGAAAATGCTAAAGGAAAATTAAGCAAAGAAAAACACAAATGTGGTAATGTGCAATCAACTATCTCTCTTTATATGTAGTATGTGCATTCAACCATCTTTCTTTATATAAAGAAAGGTCTTTTGACTTTCCAGTTCCATGGATCTTTTCATTTTCTAAACTCACTCTTCATTTATGTCCTTTTGATGTTTCAAAAGTTTTTAATTTTATTGGAGAGACCTAATTGCAAAGTCCATTTTGAAGTCACTTTCTTGTTTTTGAGCTTCTCTCATCTTCTCCATGCTAGCTCTATCCATCCCCAAGCATGTGTAATTGCCCCTTGCACTTTGCTAGTAAGAATGGCTGCTACTAATCAAGCCCCCGTCGATGCAGCCAAGGTAATGTGCCAACATTCTGTTCACACTGGTTATTCAATTCTTTTGTGTTTCCCCTTATCACAATTGATATTTTTGTAGATCATAAAAGAAATAGACTTATTTGCACAACAAAAAAGCTCACTCATGAAATCTGAAGGGAAAGACGGTTCATTGTGGAACTACCTCCCAAGCTTCAATGCTAACAAGGTTTGGGTCATCCACAATGACTACTCAAATGACAATAAACTGTTCAAGTGCAGGGAACTTAGTGTCATTCTTGCAAAAAAATTCATAGCCCAAAATGTACACAAATGTATACTTGTAAATAGGAAGTTGCACTCTTTAAAGTTTGATGAAAAGAGCAATGGATCTTTACTAAGATATTGTGGCCTAACTCTTAGGCAAGCTATCACATATGACAAAGATATTGCATCCCTCATTGGTAACTAGCCACCATGATCTGTAAAAAATCCTACTAAATATTGAGTCATTCAATGAGCTCATGAAGGGACTACCTTAGCCCTTTCTACAAACTCTTCACATGTAATCACTTATTATGTAATGATGCTTTGTTCAATTGCCTGTTGTAAGTTTAAGTGCTGCTCTAATTTGGTCATTACCATTGTTAAATTGTTTTAAGTGTGTAATAATCAAGTTACAAGTGTGTACCAATTGAGTTTTTTTGTGTTAAGTCGCATCATACATTTGTCTTAAATTAACATCGCAAAGGCTTGTGTAAGTATAAACTTTTGCTTTTGTTCTCGGATGGATGAGGGAGTATAGATGTGCATAGGAGTGCATTGCAAGCTGACATACTAGGGTGGTAAAGAGATAGACGTGTGGCAAAGTCATCTATGGGGTAGGGTCACGCGCTGCAATGAAACATGTCTTACGTTGGGCAGGAGGGTAGGGGAAGCATCAATTGATGGGGGGTCATGCTACTTGTCGTGATCAAAATTGGGGTGCTAAAAGGTGCCCCTAGGGCAAGGTGGGGCCCCGAGGGAGACCATTGGGAGATACCGAGGGTGCAAGCCGTTCAAAAATCAGCTTCGAGGGGCCTGTGCTCCACGGGGAAAATTTTGGTTGTTTGACCAAAAGTCACCCTGTGGAGCACAAGCCCCCTGAGCGGCCTTACAAATGGCTTGCACCCCTGGTATTTCCCAATGGGATTCTTCGAGTCCCCCACCTTGTCTTAGGGGCAAGTTTTTGTAAAGTGTAAGTCAAGGAGAGGAGAGTGGATTTATCCCACATGCTGTGGAGCAAGGCTGTAGAGCTACTTAAAGCTCATTTCATGAATGAATAAACAAAAACTCCATTCTGCACTACATGCTTGTCTATGGTGAGCTTGTGCTAAGCTATGCCAATACTCAAGATTGTGTTTATGAGTCCAATCTAATTCTATCTTGGAACCTAATTCACTTGAGTGATAACCTTGCTTACACACACTCACACATTGACGCTATGTTTCTCTTTCATCCACCATAGCTAGCACGATCCAATTCCTAACATTTGGTATCAGAGCCATGGTGTGCTAGCTAGGATTTTCATTATGCATTAGTGTGTGTTAATCATTAGCATCTCCATTAGATCGATTAGCATTTCATTGTTGCGGCCCATTGACATTTTCATAACTAGTTGCATCTCACTAATCTAGTTATGTGTGGGCATGTCCTTGGCACACCCAAGAGGCCACTACCCTCCATGGCTAGATAGGCTTGATTAGGGAGAAGATTAGGATCCAATTATTGCATTTCTAGTCATTTTTTTGTCAATTTTCTAGTTGTTTGCATCTTCAATTAATCTTCCTGATTTTGCACTTATCAAGCTTTAATCATCTCATCTTGAAGCTTCCCATAGAGCCTTCAAGCTCTGCAAACTGAGCCTGAGAACTCCATTAAAGCTATCTTCAATATTGCCTATTATTAGGAGTGTGTGTGTGAGTTTGTGTGGGAAAGGGCCTGCCAACTTGAGCTTACTACTCTCTTTTTCGGAGCTTTTCCACAAGCAAGCACATGGGTTTGTTGGCTAGCCCTAAATAGGTAGTCTATTCTTGGCAAAGAGGTCCGAGGTTCAATTTGGCTAAACCAAATCGAGCAAGCTGGGCGGACCCGAAAGTTGAATCAACTTTGATTTTTCGAGACGGTCGGATCCGTTGGTGAGTGTTCCTACCAAGAGGGTGCGAGGCTCACGGACGCCAAAAAATGAGCCTTTTAAATCATTTCGGCTTCGGAAGCGGGTGGTCCTGTCCGCCTGCGTGAGAAGTTAACTGACTGCACACGCCTCTTTCTCGCTCAACTAAGCGGGCCATCCCATGGTCCTACTCGCTGACCAAACCACCCGCCTTGCCCTCCTCGGGCCCCCCTTCCCGCGCTGCTCCCGGATCCAAGGCAAGCCCTCCAAAAGCCTCCAAGGCCACTAGAGTTTGTTCTCACTGCAAGCACCGTCATAAAAGGAGCTATTCCCATAGCTCACAAAAAGAACTCCGAGTGGAAGAGATAAAGCAACCAAAGGCTTTGATCTCAACAATTCTTGTCCAAAGAACTTCAAAAGGCTTTTATTTGGCTATTTCAAAACCTGAAACAATACGGATGTTAGGCATGTTCCTTCTCTTCGCAAAAAATTGATCTCTACAGGACAATTGGACGATGAAGGTCACAACATTGCATTCGGAAGCAAACGGTGGAAGATCTCAAAGGGATCTTTGGTGGTTGACAAGGGAGAAAAGGTGGGTACACTTTACTTGTGTACTGTTAGCATGCAATCTTCAACTTGTGCAATAGCTATGAAAGTCGACAGTGCAGTGTGGCACTACCGGCTTGGGTTAATGAGTGCCAAAGGAATGCAAATCCTTCAAACAAAGAAGCTTCTACCAGGTTTAAAACAAGTGGACTTAGAGTTCTATGAAGATTGTGTTTATGGTAAACAAAAGAGGGTAAAAGTTCAAAAATCAAGAAATGAAAGAAAAAATAAAAAACTTGAGCTGGTTCATTCTGATGTTTGGGGTCCTGCAAGTACACCATCACTTGGTGGCTTGTTGTACTATGTAACATTCATAGATGATGCGACTAGAAAAACATGGGTTTATGTCATGGAGAATAAGTCCGATGTGTTTTCTATATTTCAAAGGTGGAAAGCCTTTGTGGAGAATGAAGCAAGTACCAAGGTTAAGTGCCTCAGATCCAACAATGGAGGCGAATTGCAGCCAAGCTTTTGAAAGCTTTTGTGCTAGTAATGGCATTTGGAGGCAAAAGACAAACCCAAGGAAGCCTCAACAAAATGGGATTTCAGAAAGGATGAATAGGACAATCATGGAGCGAGCACGAAGCATGCGGCTACATGCATGCCTACCGCTTGAGCTTTGGACGGAAGTAGTTAGTACGTTTGTGTACTTAATCAACCGAACACCCTCAACGGCATTGGATGGGGGAGTTTCAGAGGAGGCGTAGAAAGGTAAACCGGTGAACTATTCATTTCTCAAAGTGTGTGGGTGCGAGGCTTTCATGCACAGAGATAGAAGCCTAAGATCAAAGCTAGATGCAAAGTCCAAAAAGTGTTTCTTCATTGGCTACGGAGAAAGTGACTTTGGATATCGCCTATGGAATCCTGAAGATGGTAAAATATTTAGAAGTAGGGATGTAATTTTCAATGAACAAAATATGTACAAAGATTATTTGGAAATAAAACAAACAAAATAAAGAGGTGATGAGTACATGGAGCTTGAGGATGGTGAAGACTCAAGGAGTGCAAATGGTGACTACATGCAACAATGTCAACCAAATGAGGAGCCTCAACCTATTCCCCAAAGATCCACAAGTGCAAGTAGACCTCCAAAAAGGTTTGTTCCTTCCTTCAAACATCTCTTGATCTTAGATTTGGGAGAGCGAGAATCATACGAAGAAGCTATGTATCATGAATCCAAAGAAGAATGGATGAAGAGCATGCAAGTGGAGATGGACTATCGCAACCAAACATGGGAGTTGGTTGAGTTGCCTAAAGGTAAGCGGGCACTTCAAAAAAAATGGGTGTACAAGCTGAAGGAAGAAGAAGGTGGGAAGAAAAGGGACAAGTCTAGGCTTGTGGTAAAAGGGTTTTCTCAAAAAAAAGGTATTGACTTCAATGAAATATTTTCTCTTGTTGTAAAAATGAACTCAATTAGGCTTGTCTTAAGCCTTGTGGCTACTCATGATTTAAATCTTGAGCAAATGGATATAAATATGGCATTCCCTCACGATGAATTAAAGGAGGATATTTACATGCTTCAACCAAAGGGGTATGAAGTAAAAGGTAAGGATAAAATGGTTTGCAGATTAAAGAAGAGCTTGTATGGTCTAAAGCAAGCATCAAGACCATGGTACTTGAAGTTTGATCGATGGATGTTGAATCATGGATTCACAAGATGCAGCTCGGATCACTGCATCTACACGAAGAACTTGGGAGATGGGAAGTTCATCATCCTAATGTTGTATGTTGATGAAATGCTGATTGCAAGTGCTAACATGCAGGACATCAAAGACCTAAAAGAGAGCTGTCTAAATCTTTTTCAATGAAAGATTTAGGTGCTGCAAAGAGGATACTTGGTATGAAAATATCAAGGGACATGACGAAGAAGACAATAAATCTATCTCAAGAGGATTACATCAAGAAGGTACTAGAAAGGTTTGCAATGCAAAATACAAAAACGGTTTCTACACCTTTGGATGGTCACTTTAAACTAACCAAGGATATGTGTCCAAAGACACAAGAGGAGATAGCCTATATGTCTAAAGTTCCATATGCTGCAGCGATAGGTTCTCTAATGTATGCTATGGTCTGGACAAAGCCAAATATTTCACATGCAGTGAGAGTTGTGAGTAGGTTCATGGACAACCCAGGTAAAGAGAATTGGAAAGCTGTGAAGTGGATACTTAGGTATCTAAAAGAGACAACAACAAATGCTTTGTATTTTGGAGGAACTGATATTTTTCTGGAAGGGTATGTTGATGCAGATATGGCAGGCGACAAAGATACTCGAAGAAGCACTACTGGCTATGTCTTCACGGTTGGAGGCACAACAATAAGGTGGGTTTCAAAGCTGCAAAAGTGGTATCACTTTCTACCACGGAAGTAGAGTATGTCGCAATGACGGAGGCAAGCAAAGAAATTATGTGGCTTCACAGATTCTTAGAAGAGCTTGGATTCAAACAAGACAATTGTGTCTTGTATAGTGATAGCCAAAGTGCTATCCATCTTGCAAATAAATTAGCCTTTCATTCAAGGACAAAGCACATTGAGGTGAGATATCACTTCATACGCACTCTTTTGGAAGAAGGATAGCTAAAGCTAGGAAAGGTGCATATAAGTAAAAATCCTGCAGACATGTTTACAAAGGTGGTGGGCCAAGGAGAGGTTGAGCTATTGCTAATCTTCAATTGACATACAAGGATAAGAATCCAGTATGGAAAGCAGTCAGGTTTGGTTTGGAGATCAGTCTCCAAGTGGGAGATTATTAAGTATGGAGCCTGATTTACCCCTTGTAATTTTCTGCGATAAACACGTACATTTGTAAGGCCCCCATTATGAGGAGAAGCCATCGTACGTAAAAAAAAATCACTCGTCAGAAATAAAAATCACTCACCAAAAAATAAAAATTTTAATTCCCGTCTCGAGCCGGAATATTATGGCCGGACGACGCCTGGAAAGTGGTCGAAAAACGACCGGTCAGTTGGCCGGTTGGCCGATGGCCGGTAGTCAATGGTCGGTGGTCGGATGTCAATGGCTGGTGGCCGATGGCCGAATTCAAAATTGAACTTGTCTTCCCAAGGGCGGCCACACATGGGCGGATTGGAGGGTCCGATTTGGACTTATCTACACAAGGACGGCTACACATGGCTGCCTCTCATGAGGGAGGGAAGCCCTTTTGGCCTATAAAAGGGCCATTTCTACACCCATTAAATAGTGTGAAGAGATGCAAGAAGGTGGGTGTGAGGTGGTGAGAGTGAAGCAAGGTGGGAGCTCTATAAAGGGTATAATCCCTTTGTAACCTTCTTCTTGTTTGAAGTACTAAAGCCATTAAGTGGCTGCTTTCCCGTGGATGTAGCCCACATTGGGTGAACCACGTATATCGTGTGTACTCTCTCTCTCTCTCTCTCTCTCTCTCTCTCTCTCTCTCTCTCTCTCTCTCTACTCTATAAGACCAATCTTGCACTCAATTGCAAGTAGCAGTGGGCGCCTTTTTTTCTTCTTGTCAAAATGAATAAAGGAGTGCTACAAGCACGAGCATAGAGTGCCCTGCAAAATATCAAAAATAACATAATAGATTCCATAAAATGACAAATATCCATACCTTGTAACCATAGTTGCACATAATCAAAGCTTTAGATGATAAGAGAGAAATAGAGAGCGAGAGAATAGAAAAACTCGTGCAGATGTACCTTCTACAGTGGAGTGCTACATTAGCACGACAAGAGATAAGAGAAGACAGAGGAGAAGAATAACACTGGCAGTGGGTGCAATCTTCCTCCGTGCAAGTGTGGCATTTTTCTCTAGCACATATATATTTATAGATTTTTTGAATGCTCAAAATGAGTACAGAATTCCCGGTTGGACATAGTAATGCTCATAGCTCATAAAGAGCACTTGCATAATAAAACATATATAAATGTGATATCCTTTTGCATACTCCATTAGCTGCTAATGTGTTTTCCACCTATCAACTACAATCAATGAATAATAATAGTGTTGCTTCAACCAGCAAATCTACACCAATGAGACGTGCTGTCTAAATTAGCAGATTTGTACTAAAAATTCCTAAACTTGCGGATTTGCATTTAGTTTTGTGTTGCGTAATTCCACAAATCCACACTCATACTACCTAAATTGGCGGATTTGCACTTAATTATTGTTTGAAATAGTGAATCTGTAATTTGTTGGTGTATTGACTCAAAATCAACAAATCTGCACGTATAGATGGTGTTACCTAAATCGGTAAATCTACACCAGGATGAGCATTTACATGCTGCCTAAATCAACAAATCTGTGTACATGTGACCAATGGACTAGACAAGACATAAAAAAGAAACATTTTTCTACCTGTTTGGTACCAAATTGGAATGTTGAAGTATGTACCAAATGTTGACGATCATCCCAAATCAATTGAGTGCATGTGAGTAACTCCATAGCTTAATGTCAATTGATCTCAATATCAATTTTGTGCAGTGGAAGTATAAGCCACAAAATTAGGGAATTTTTTATTTATTTTATAGCTCAGCAAGATGATGTAAATAAAAGAGCCATGTCTTCTAAAAGTATATGAAAATATTCTCGCTTGCTATAGAACTTCTTGAGTGTATTCATTTAGATATATATGTAGAGAGAATAACTTAGAAGGGAATAATCAAATTGACCATTTATCAAATATGTATGGTAAACAGAGGGATTTTTATATAAGAAAATGAGGAATCCCAATCCTCGAGCGAGTACTTCCGAGCGGACAAGAAACCGAGCGAGCATAAGCAATGAAAAAGATTAGATCAAGATCTCAATAGTCACTCTATAGAGGATAGTGTAGCAAAGTAACCATGTTGCATCTCAAATAATCTCAAACAAAAGAGCCATACTCTTCCTTTAATGTGTTCACACACACACACATTCATACACATTCATATCCTTGCTTCAGAACCATCTTGCTGAGCATATTCCAAAACTCTATTTGTGCAAACTTATTCACCATGGTAAATTCACATGTTGCAATTTTCATAAGTTCGTGCACAAATAGATCAAAAGATGGTAACTCAAATGCCAAATGTCCATCATAATGCATAGGTAGCTCTTGAACTTGAATGATATCCATTGCTTGCTTGAGTGCCATGTGTAGGCTGCTTTGTGAAGGCATTGCATGTAGTATACCAACTACTCTGGAGGGACCATCGGACTATTCCTAGTGTGTCCTTCATTCCAATGCCTTGTGTGCTTTCAATAGGAATGCGAACCTTCTAGATTGACATTGGCCATATTGATTGAGAAGCAAGATTTGTTCACCACTAGCAAGTTCAATAGCCTTTATCGTCACCTGCTCTCCCATTAGAGCTAATGGATGCAAATTGAATGCATTATTATTTCATAACGTTGTATCACAAAAGATATAGAAAGTGCATACATGCTATTGTCAAACATAAGAACAATCTTGTGTCCACATTGTCGTCCATAAATGGTTATGTACCTAGCCATGTTTGAGTGCACGATGAGGAATTTCAAACTCCAAGAAAACCTTTTCGATAAATCATGAAAAAGAGCAAAACCCCACAATGTACATAGAACTTAAATCATAATAGAAATATTTAGCATCAAATTATGTATTACAATTTATCTATCATTGTCTCTAAACGTCTAGAGCATTCCTTATGGAGACTTTAATCATCCACCCTTATATTAACTCCTTGATTATCCAAGGTTATGCTCCCTCCTCTGAATCACAGCTTGTGGTCATCAATATTAAAGCCATGGTAGATGCTTGGAAAAGTAAAAGTGTGTGTGTGTGTGTGTGTGCGCGCGTGCAATGTTGTGGAGGGGGGAGGAGGGTTTCTCAATACATAATACTATGGCAAGTGCTTCTAAGAAAATTATAGAAGAAGTAGATTTGGTAGATCATATTGGTAGGTTGGAGCCAATATGAACAATGTGTATTTGCAATCTTTGGTGCTAGATTGTACCTTATTGAAATTGGAGAAAATTGTTTTTGGGTGAGTGACTCCTTTTAGTCTAGCTCGCAAAAAAGATCTTTCAACGTATAATCATGACGCTTGAGAAACGAAGAGGAAAAGGAAAATATCTCTTACATCACATACTTGAAAATAATAGTCTTCATGGACTATGGAATAATAGTCACGTTACCTCTATTGTTTCTAACATGTAGGTTTGACAAGTTTCTGGAAAAAAGGTTTTTTCGAGCACTGGTCACTCACTCTCAGCGGCCGAGTTTCGTGAATTTTCAGTGTGGTGTCTTTTGTTCACTCGTAGGGCTTCTCTCTGCCACACACTTTCAGTCTCACAAACAAGTCAGTCTCTCTCTCTCTCTCTCTCTCTCTCTCTCTCTCTCTCTCTCTCTCTCTCTCTCTCTTTTGGAAAAAACTTTAGAAAGATATTTCAAAAACATCAGATACAAGCCTGTCCAAAAGACTCAAAAGTCCCTCAACGCCCATCTTATTGATGGCTTCAACCACAGTGGCAATGCTCGTAGCATGTGTATTCTAAGAGTTCTATCATAGAAGTCAAAATTCATGAGCCTTCTTCCTCTCTTGGCTTACGCACTAATTAGACACCTCTTCACTTCCTAACAGTAGGAACATTGGTACGCTGATTCTGGTTCTGCATATCCTCCTTGCGTCTAAACCTATGTGGTGGCTCCCGAACTCTTCTTGTTGTGTGGGATCTTACACGGACAACGTGAGAGTGAATGGCACATAAAACACAGTACTGTATTTTGGCGTAAAGCTTGGGAAGTGTGTACCCATTATAAACGAAAGCATCATGCACATCTCACAGAGCAGCTTGTTCAACAATGTTACTTACAAGAAACCGCTGGATAGCCTTGTCCTTGGGCACACATCGCCCACAGTTGTAGCACCTGATGGGGTTGGTGTGGCCTCTTCCATGCTTGTTACGTCCACCGTTGTGGCGCTTGACCATCATGGCTGCTTATGCCGCAATTGCTTCTGCTTCCTCTTCGTCGTGGAGATCTCTCTCTCTCTCTCTCTCTCTCTCTCTCTCTCTCTCTCTCTCTCTCTCTCTCTCTCTCATTTAGTGATATCTTTGGCTTATTCTGATTAAACACCAATTTCAAGTGTTGTGTAGCATAAGGGAACCCTATGTTGACATGATAAGACATTAAACTTGCATTGTGAGAGAGCAGACATTGCTATGCGAGAGAGAGAGAGAGAGAGAGAGAGAGAGAGAGAGAGAGAGAGAGAGTTAAAGAGACCTGGCTGTTTACATACAAGAGAGGACGAGCCAGTGCTTACACAAGAAGATTTATAAATTTTCTCATGTACGAAAACAGAGTCTTTTCTAGTGTTTTTCATACAATGAATAACATCATGATCTTTTGCTTGAGAGGCACCGCATACCTAGCTAGGTAGGATTGGGGGGGGCCGGCGGTCCGCTGCCCCCAATCGTACCTAGCTAGGTATGTGGTGCCTCCCTCACAGAATCTCATGATGTTGAGGTATTTGTCCAAAACTTCTTGTGAATTATAGCTAGGTGGAATCTAGCGAGCTAGGCCTACAGGTCGTGGCCACCATGACCGCATGCCCCTTATCGCAACTACCACCATGGCCCTTGCCCTGGTTGCCTCCATGGTTGTTGTTATAGCCACCCTTGCCACCATAGCTGCCTTGCCACCTTGACCGCCATGCTGATCATAACCATCGCTACCCTTGCCGCCATAGTGGCCCTTCTCCCCACCCGCTGCAAGATAAGGTGGCGCAAAGCGTAGAAAGGGGTTGATCTTCTTGCGATGGAAACAAAGCAGGCGCCCCCTTCTCTTCCCAGCCAAGAATGCACTACAAAACATCCTCTTGAGAGGAACTTACCGTGCTTTCTCTCACAAGGGATTCGTATACGGGTCTGCCATCGCTGGGTTATACCTGGCATGCTGAGTGTCTGGTGAGGTCAACTCCAAGGGCCATTGCAGGCCGAAAGCTGGCTCTCTCTCTTCTCCGGCATCCTCTTCATCGCTACTACTGCATTTGCGAGGCTCACCACCCCATCACCAAAAGCATGGCAAGAAGCAGCAGTGCCAGACCCTTGTTGCTAGTGAATACCTTGCTAGAGGTGGCGCAAATGCAAGTGATGGATTCTCTCTCTCTCTCTCAAAGACCACGCACCGGCGCGCGCTCTTTGAGAGAGTTGAATTTTTTTGGGGGGAGAGAGAGAGAAAGTCTCTCTCAGCATACGCGGGGCAAGCGGGCACTCACAAGCAACCATGGCGAATCATACGAGGTCACCACCCCATCACCAAAATCATGGCAAGAAGCAGCACTGCCAGACCCTTGTTGCTAGTGAATACCTTGCTAGAGGTGGTGCAAATGCAAGTGATGGATTCTCTCTCTCTCTCTCAAAGACCGCGTGCCGGCGCGCGCTCTTTGAGAGAGTTGAATTTTTTAGAGAAAGTCTCTCTCAGCATACGCGGGGCAAGCGGGCACTCACGAGCAGCCATGGCGAATCATAAGAGGTTGACGAGCAGGCGGACATGATCACTGAAGCGCGCGACGGGGAAGCCCGAGAATATCGGGAATGTTTGGGCCTGCTTTAATAGAGTGGGTTGGCGCCCAGAGCTTGCATAGTAGGTAGAGCCAAGAAGTGCTGTCAAAGCCACACCCCACTCGATTAAGAAGTTGCCCGCATGGAGAGATTTGATGCGCTCTTGCTTACGCTCCTCTCACTACTTGCGGTGGGCGCAGCGGTAGTGAGCATGCGGGCAGGGGACGCAGAGCCGTTGCAGGACATATGTGTCACGGATTTGAACTCAACGGTGAAGGTGAACGGGTTTGTGTGCAAGGCGGTCGAGCTGCAGACAGTGGATGACTTCTCCTTCACAGTCATCAGCAAGCCGGGAACATCAGTAGTAGCAAGATGGGCGCGCTGGTGACGCTGGCCAATGTGTCCAAATTCCCAGGACTCAACACCTTCCGAGTGTCCATGGCGAGGATCGACTACGCGGTGAGCGGCCTCAACCCTCCACACATCCATCCGCTCCTCCGAACTGCTCTTCCTTGAGAAGGGCTCTCTCTACGTCGGATTTGTCACCACCGAGAACAAGCTCTTTGCCAAGACTATCGTGCAGGGCGACCTCTTCCTCTTCCCCAAGGGCCTCATCCACTTTCAGCTGAATGTGGGTGATGAGGCTGTCGTGGGCATCACCGCACTCACCAGCCAGAATCCTGGCACATCGCAGGTGGCGTTGCGCTGTCTGGGTCCCACCATTACTCGCAATCCGCAGAGCCCAACCATCTTTGAAATGTCCCCTGTTCGTGACCTCACCCTCAGGTCCTTGCTCACGAAGAAAACTCAATTTCCGAGTGCTCTCCCTTGCAAGCAACGCTTCTTTTAATACCCTCAACCCCACAGGCAGACTACTACCTCCATCCTTTCCCTCCTCTCTCAGCAACAAACATGGGAGTCAGTGCGTGATCTGCGATTCATATGTTCACCCCTATACTCTGGTTTGAGTGTGCCACGAGTGCAATTATGGCTCCTTCCAAGGGCGCTGCATCATCTGTGAGGTGCCGAAATTTCTGATGCTTACTACTGCAAAGAGTGCACCCAACAGGACAAGGATAGAGATGGTTGCCCCAAAATTGTGAACCTTGGTAGTGCCAAAACTGATCTGTTATATGAACATAAGAAGTATGGTTTCAAAAAAAGATAGGTCAATGCACTCTCGCAACATTTTGCTTTGTCGGGCCTTATGAGGTTGGGGGGTGCTGCATACGTACAACTGAAATGTGTCATGCTTATTGTGGGCTATGATGGCATGTTCTTGCAGATGTAAGAGTGCAAAGAATGACACTTTTAAATTGTGAGGTTTGCACCCGTTTAGATAGACGAACTGTATTGTTGTTAAATTATCTCCTATTGCTGTTGGATGCTACATAGTTATTCAAAAAAGGTTTTTCTTGAGAGAGAGAGAGAGAGAGAGAGAGAGAGAGAGAGAGAGATCATCAAGTGAGTGAGGGCAACGCACGGTTGCCAGAGCAGAAGTAGACACAGCATAAAGAAAGGAGAGGAAACCAAAAGAGATGCTGTCCAAATTGGATCCCTTGTAGATAGTGGAAGGGACGACAATGACCTTGGCTTGACAATTCTGGACAGTGAGCTTGACGATAACGCGCAGGCCCTTCTAGTCCTTGGTAGTCTCCTTGGCGATGTCCTCTCCTACCTTCTTGGGCAATAGACCCAGAGGCCTGATCTTGGGCGCCAATGAAGAGGAAACTCCAACTTCCCCTCCTGTTGAATGAACAAAAACAACCTCCTCATATTCTTGCTGCCCTTTCTTTATTATCATTGCATCTTCATCGTGGGTGCAAAACATGCATCACTCAGCTTTGTGTCTACCGTCTAGTGGAGTTTACAGGTGGCTCCCTCAATGGTGACGTTGAATTGGAGCAGGACTAGAAGTAAGGGAGAAATTAGTGCCACTATCCTTGTGATAAAAGCCCTCAAGGAGCCCGAGCGCGATAGGAAGAAGATGAATGCATTGATGGAGCTGCTGCTCCTCGCGGGACTGAAATAGTAGCTAAACGTGTTATAATTATTGCTCAAGAATGAGTACTACTGTGGTGGGCGCCTGTGCTTTGGTGTGAACACAGCCTCTGAAGACAATTGGAGCTTCTCATGATTAGTGCTAAGAGCCTTGTTAATCCGCTCTGAGTTTTGTGCAACAATTATCTCCCTTCCTAATTTCTAAGAGGGTGAGCTTTGACAATCAGATTCCTGTCCATTTAATGCATAATTAATACCACAATGATGAAGGCGACTGATAGAAACAGCAAAGATGCCATCATTTTTATTTATGACATTGTTATACTGTAGGTGCTCCTCATGATTGGTGGCCAGTGGCTACTCTCATAATTGCAATGTCATAATTCCTCTTATTAATATGACCATGCAAGCCGCTACAGCACTCGATTGCCTTTTTCTTCTTCTTCTGTTTGCCCCTCAGTCCTAGCATTGGCGACAGAGTTTTGCTCCATGCTAGTGTGCCACATGAGCTCTTAGCTGGTTTCCGACCTGTAGATTCCTCTTCCTTCTCCTTATACATTTAAGAACATCAAGCACAATGGCAACATTTCTCTCGATGATGTGATGAGATTGCCCGTGTGAAGCATCCTTGTTCGATGGCAAAGGAGCTCGCTGGCACAATAAAAGAAATTCTTGGCACTGCGTTTTTGTGGGTTGCTTTGTGGATGGGAAGGATCCCAAGGATTTGCAAACAGAGATTGACGATGGGGATTTTGAGATTCCAGAGAGTTAGATTAATTAATCTTAGGTAGGTGCCTCTCTAGAATGTAGCGCTGCTAAAGTAAGTTTCACTTTGTGGTACTACTACTGGGTTTTTCTTGCAAATCATTTTTGGACAAACGTCGGCTTGTTATACTTCTAATGAGTGTATGCTCAACGTGGAGAGAGAGAGAGAGAGAGAGAGAGAGAGAGAGAGAGAGAGAGAGAGAGAGAGAGATCTAAGCATATTCTCTCACTTATTAGCGCTCTTCCTAGTGGCTATACATGGTAGCTCTTGGTTTTGGCAAGTCTCTATCATCTGCAAAAAATGGGATTTCAATACGATGTAACCCTTTCCCTCATATGACTAGCAAGATTTCCTTACCACCTTGACTTGAGCAGACACAAGCTCAAAAGAGATTGAAATTTGCCAACAAATTATGGCCTTCTAGACATCTACTAGATTTTTCCAAACAATGATCCAAAATGGAAAGAAGTCGCATCTTCCATCTTTGTGAACTAAGTTGTTCAATTGATCTTTATTTAAGTTTCCAAAAAAACATATTTTTTCTAGCAATGGTGACATGTATAAGGACGACTAGATTTGTATAATCATGATTGGGGAGTAATGGTGTTGACACTTATTGATTGGGTTTAGAGAAATCTCTCTCTCTCTCTCTCTCTCTCTCTCTCTCTCTCTGTGTGTGATATCTCTTTTTAGAAAAGAAGTATATATATACGTGAGAAACTCACTTGGTAACTTTGCTCGGTTTTGAACTTGCTCCGATAAGTTCGCTCAATGTTTGGTAGAACTCTAAGAAAATATTGTAAGAAATGGTGTGGAATATGGTGATCTTAAGCAAAAGAAGCGCATAGCATTTTCATTAGGACGGTACATTATATATGGGAATTGGATCAACTATAGAGAGAATTAATACACCAAGTAAAATTCCAATGCTATCATTAGATGTACATTAACAGAAGGCTATGAGAAATTACATACCTGGAGGTACTTTGAAGAAAGTTCTACTAATCAAAGTAATAAACCATCTAAGTGAGTTTGTAAAAGCAAGGTCAATTAGTATATGCATTATTTGAGTAGGAGAACACTTACGAGTTTTGATGATTCCGAGTCACTTTAACTCATCTGTTAGTTTTACCTAAAAATATATTTCTCAAAGATAAATCACTTAAGTTTTTTTAGACTATTATTACTATTATTTTTTTGCTAGATCTACCCAATAACTTACCTTCATACATGTTAGCATTGTGCGAGTTTTTAGTGACAAAATTGATAAGTAATAGTGGTTTTTTTGTGAAAAAAAGAAAGAAACAAAAATAAGAGATTTTGAGTACACACAAGTGGATAATGAAGGTGCCATATAAATTTATAGAATATATTGCAAGGTTGCGACGATGAAAGATAGTGGTCTTGTGGCTAAACTATTCTAGGCTCCAAATAAAAACTAATTTTAGTGCTTAATTCATATAATTGTTAAATAACTGCTACAATGACCTTATACTTGGTACAAAGTCATAATTTATTGATAATCCTGAGCTAATCTACAAAGGTTAGCCAAGCTTGGGAAATACACAAACACATGATGATTAATGATCCTATGCATGAAGCTATGAGCTCCATATGGGGCATCTATTTTTGGATGTGTGACATGGAGTCGCTGAAGCAAACATGGGACAAGAGGGTTACAATTAATAGTAATTAGAGGTTAATGCAAATGTTTGAGCCATTGTTGTTTCTAGTTAGTTAGGGGTTTTCCACTCCTAAAGAGACATGGATATTAGCGGTTCTTTTAGTGCCTTGACTTTCTGTGTAGCCCTTGCTTTATGACTTTAAATTTCTCTTATTCTTCTCCTTCCATCTTCACATGTGAGTGATTGCATGCATAAAATTTGCTAGATTGCGATGCTCTATTAGCTATAGTTAGGATCCTAATTAAATTATCCTTCACAAGATATAATTAATCCATGGATCAAGGTGGTCTTCTTAACTAAACTACATAATGATCAAACTAAGAAGAAAAAATAAACAATGAATGTGACCAACAAAATCATTATCAAAAAATTACAAAAATAAATAAACTTAGCTCTAGGGTATAATTTTGTCATGATTCTCTTTGTTGATATAACGTCCCTAATACCAAGAGTGTTTTGCTAGCTCCGATGCCACTGCTATAAGTGGGAGCATAGAGTGCCCTGCAGATAATCAAAAATAAAATAATGCATACCATAAAACAACAAATTTGCATACCTGAAAATAATACTTGCACATAATTGAATATACACATGATAAGAGAGAGCAGAGAGTGAGAGAGTAGGAAAACACATGCAGATGTACCTCCTAGAGAGGAGTGCTACACTAGCATGGTGAGAGAGAAGAGAGAGAGAGAGAGGGGAGAAGAATAACATAACCAATGGGTGCAACCTCCCACCATGCAAGGCTGAGCATTTTTCTCTTGGATGTATTTATTTATAGATTTCTTAAATGCTCAAAATGAGTGCAGACTGCCCAATTGCACATAATAATTTTCAGCTCATAAAGAGCACTTGAATAATAAAACATATATAAATGTGATATCCTTTCACATAGTCCATTAACTACTAAAGTTTCTTCCACCTATCAGCTGCAATCAGTAAATGATAATCAATTTCCATTACAAGGAGTACCTCGCAGGTGGTTGCCCTTGTCTACTGCCTAATGTAGAGCTCTTGGGTGCCATTTTTCTTGCTTCACCTTTTGCTTTCTTCTTCTTCTTCCATGAGCTTCTTTCTCTCATTTTTTCTCTTATTGCCTTTTCTAAGGGCCTAGGTCTAGAAAATATACAAAATAATGTGGTACAAACCATAAAACAATGGATCTACGTACTTGGCAAGTCGCATATACACACAATCAAACATTGTACATGATGTAAGAGAGGTAGAGAGAGAGAGAGAGAGAGAGAGAGAGAGAGAGAGAGAGAGAGAGAGAGAGAGAGACATCATGAGAGAACGTGAAAATGCACCTCCTAGAGTGGAGTGCTACACCGACACAGTGAGAGAGAAGAGATGAGAGGAGAGACGAACAACATAGGCATTGGGTGCAATCTTTCCTGTGCAAGAGTGAGAACTTTCCTCTTGCACACATTTATTTATAGATTTCTTGAATGCTCAAATTGATTACACAATGTCCACCCAAACATACAGTGACCATAGCTCATGAAGAGAACTTTTATAATAAAATATTCATTAATGTGCTATCCCTTCACCTAGACCATTGACCACTTATGCTTTTTCCACCTGTCAGCTACAATAAAGAAAGATGTGAGACCTTGGCTATTGATAACAATGTTTCTTGGACGTTCTTAAACCTTGACATCTTCAACATGCATGACTTTCTCTATAATATTGACAATCACTTTTTTTGTTTTTTAACAAAACTGATAGTTTAGCTTTGAATTATGTAGATATTTTACCTCTCTTGCATATAAATTTGTTGCCCCTTGACTCTTTGTAAATTGCAAGCATCTTCCCAAGGTGAAGGTCTCACCTTGCATTGGCCAAAAGCTAGTGCTACTTTTCAAAAGTCAAATAGATGAGCTCAATGTTGCTGCCCTGAAACAATATTTTGATCTCATATTTGACCACACATCATTTCATCCATTAACATTGTTAGGAGATAATTTTAATTTGGATTTCCTAAGAAAAAATGACGGAGAATATGATTTTTGCAACATACATAGTGCACATCATGCAAAAGTTCCATACAAAAGTATGGTGGAGAGTTGGCACTGTGGTCTCTCCAAAAAATATAAGAAATGCAAGTCATGCCCTTCCTCGTAGCATTTATGTGTTGCACCAAGAAAACACATAGAAATGAGAAATTGGATGTAGATTAAGAACCTTGCAATGTTTTTGAGCTAGTGTTGCACTCTTGTAATTAAAACATCAAGTGTTGTGAATATATGTCTTCCCTTCCATATACAAAACACACATTAAGACAAATACAAAAGATGCAGGATATTAAGAATAGAGAATATTTGTCTACATTGGTTAAGAATGATGATTTACTTCTTTGCTCTAGCCGTGATGTTATACTGTAAGAACTTTTACATGGAATTTTTGAATGCACCTCTTGATCAATT
The DNA here is from genome assembly GCF_014529385.1 of Adiantum capillus-veneris. Taxonomy (NCBI): domain Eukaryota; kingdom Viridiplantae; phylum Streptophyta; class Polypodiopsida; order Polypodiales; family Pteridaceae; genus Adiantum; species Adiantum capillus-veneris. The sequence continues at coordinate 126,762,490 of NC_140937.1, forward strand.
TGAGGAGAGAAAGGCAACAATAATATCCTTGGTATAGTGGAGGCATGTATTGACATGTCAATTGCCTATTGATTGGAACAACCCTTTCATTGTATAGAAACCATAGATGCTTCAAACAAGCTTGGCAATGACAAGACCCTAGGTCTTTGTGGTCTCGCATTGGGTTCCTAAACGACTATTGGAATCCCAAGGCTACTATGATGAGGCTCAATAAAATACTTCTTTCAATGGATCCCATCATACTACCACTTCTAGACTATAACTTTTCTCTTGATATAAGTGTAGTTACCTAACAAATTCTCACAGCAAGAAGCCAGGTGCTTTCTTAGAAAGACCGCAAACTTCTCGACACGTCTCGTCTCTCGCTCAACCAACAGCAAAATCAAGGCCATGTCATCTTGTATTGTAGATACATGTATTGATCATGAAAACCATGATCGATGGTATCAAAAGAAATTGTTGCATATGCATAAAACATCTCCACAATCTACTATTTGCATGCATACAATTGGAACAAACAGCTCAATCAAGCATAAAGAGCATTATCATATATGCAAGTAGTGAGAAAACACGCTCAAAATGCATCCCACAATAAAATTTCTTGCAAAGATCTACAAAAGATCTATAAAGCCTGTTATTTCCTGTATCATAGCCACATAAGCATACACAACTGACAAAGCCTGAGTCAAATCTAGAACTGACCACTAAACCATCAGAGAGTGAACTACAAATACACCCAAGGATTGGCGAGAATCAGGGAAAGAATTGGCAGAGTTTCCCCTGAAAATTGAATAAAAACTCAAGAAATTCCCCAAAACTGCATAAAGTATCAATAGACACTCAATGTCTCAATAGAAAAAAAACTGCATGTGGTAGACATCAACTATCAAAAGCTTGACAAACTAGATCACTCATAAATGAGTGGCTCTATGAACCTGTAACTCTTCAAAAGCACTTATAAACCTAGGAATCTTCTAATGCAAGCTATACCTAGATCACAATGTATTTTCAAACACGTACATTGCATAAATCATGGCTACAACCTAAGCAAACGACTTGGACAGACTTCCAAACAGTCTTTCACACTCTCATTGTGCAAGTGGACAAGATTGAATGCTACATGAAGTTGTTCAAATTGAAGATGGGTAGGATAACTCTGGATGCTTATTCACAGGAATTTAAGGATTTTATCCATGAAACGAAGGCCTTGGAGGATACAAAGGTCAATCTACAGATCTTTATCTATTTGGATTTCCTCCGATATACCAAAATGAGGTATTGTACAATTCTGTTATGTCACTCAAGGATATCTACAAGTTTGCAAAAAACTACAACAATACCTGGCCATGTGAGGGAGTGGTCGATGATGGGGGAAACCTCTAACCATGGCACTTCTACGTCAAAGTTTAAACATTTTTCTCCATCAAAAGCTTCTAATCAATCAATTGCACCTCCGTAAAGGAACTCAAGGAGGATGGTAAAGGTAAGGTTTCTCATGCCGAGGATCAAAAGAAGAATATATGATATGCCATCCAACTGGCCTCTTCCACAACAACAAGTCTTTTTCAAGCATGCCAAGTAAGTAAATGTAGCTTTGGAGAATAGCTTTCTATTCAAAAGACTTTTGAGGCCCTTTAGGGACACTTGTCTTACAAAGAAAATTGAATGTCCTTCACCGTTTGAGTACTAAGGCCCTTCTTCCTTGATCATGAGCTACATCAATTTTACAAAGGTGGATATATTTGATGAGAACCAACCGGAGTCAAGCATTGCAGGTAGCAAAAGAAAACAAGTATTAGTAGCCAACGAACATGATGTCTCTTTATTAGCTCCACCCAATGTTATTAACATGATAAAAAAATTTCCACTACTAGCAATTTTCATGTTGCTCTGAAGCAAGTCCAGCACATTACTCAAGTCAAAGAGCTCCCATTTTTTCATGATGGCTATGTTTCTTTATGAGCTTCCACCTAAAACCTATGGGATGCTTGGGATGGAGCAAAGATACAACAGCCACATGTGGTCAGACTATATAACCTATAGTAGTGATTGTTTCAAAGGTGTAGTGAGATTTAGTAGATGCTTGGGTCATTTTTGATGCATTAACTTGGATTTTTCATTCTATGTGAGAGAAAATCTACCAAAAAGGATCCAATGGCATGGTCATATCTATTGATCAAGCCCAAAAGGATTAATTATGGAACATTGGTTTGTGTACATTGTGGTAAAATTCCTGAATGTGTTGCTTCTTGTGTAGCTGTTATCTATTATTGTCTACCTAAAGTTAATCATAAACAAGGTGTGATATTCACTTGGGAGAGCTTAAACATCCATGTGCAAAAGGTAGGAGCCAAAACATTGAGCATAACATTGTTGAGATGATATATGCAAGTGTTTTGACCAAGATCCTTTCACAACAATAAAACAATAACAGCTTGCAACAATGTGCATGACTTCATCATGGAAAAGCTTATTGAAAAAGATACAAAATGTCTTTGTGTGAGTTTGCCAAATTTTTAGACACCATTACTCCACTATCCAATTGACGTAGAGCTGAGAGAAGTTTGGACTATGCAAAGAGCTCAAAGAACATCACTGCTAAAGGTTTGGAAGCAATCCTAGATCTCAAAGGCATCTGTAGATATCCATTCATACCATATTGTGAAAACTAGAAGATAAACAACCAAACATGTTCAAAATGGGTCCTAGGAGCTAAGTGGATTTGATGAACATGATATGTTCATATGGAAACTTGGGTATGATGTGGGTTCATTTTGATCATGTGTATCATGTGAGAATTTGGCCCACCATGTTTGCACGTGTATGATCCTTTTGTCCGTGAATTTTTAATCATTGCTACGTGTGAATTCATGGTTGAAAATGTGTATGCTCAGAATTTTTTTGGGAGAATGGGTCAAGGATTTGAGCAGCCATAGTTTAGAGAATTCATAGCAGATAGCCATTCAAATTGTTTATTTTGGAGGTGAAAATAACATTACAGGTGGTAAGTAAATATCTTGTAGATTTCATTGGGAGCAAAGGATGGTATGACACACTTGAAAGTGTGTTCGACCAACATATCAAGAGGAGAACAAGATTTTGTGTTGTGAATGGTAGAATGCATCTATAAAAATTTATCTGAGGTGTACAAAGGAGAAATTAAAATATTTTGGAAGGCAAGGCATGCTATTGAAGGAGAGGTTGCATCATTAGAGACATGGTTTGCATGGTGGGACGTAAGAGTACTTCATTGGAGGGCTAGATTTGTCACAAGATGAGTCGAGAATCTTTATTCCTATAATAAACTTATTAGAAACCAAGCATGCAAGTATGTGTCCTTCAATTAAACAACACAATAGCTTGTATGAGGCCTCATTTGCGAACATGGCAATGATAGTTCTACAGAGTGTAAAGTACAATACATACTTGAAGGGCAAATATCAACCGGCCCTAATATTCATGATCTTGCATATAAATTGCTTAATGATCCATCACTTGTAGGTGCTACAAGGAAATTGGTGGAACTTACTCAAGTATATAAGAGATGAGGATCAATAGTTCTGAAATGGATAGAAAAAATGTTTGAGAGAAAAGTGCTAGAATGAAAATACCATTTTTTGTTGGCGTAGATATTGTGCTTGAGGAGGATAAATATCGGCCATAGTTTGTTACAATCACAAAGCATGTTATTGGAGTAGGGAGCAAACAAGCTGCAATCACAAGTATCGATGAACAATGGCCAGAAGTGATTCTCAAAGACAATATGGGAAATAAGAAGAACAAAACCTAGTCAAAAGATGATATGTATTGGAATCATCACAAAGCATAGTGATACATGCGGGAGATTTTATCAATAATGATGTCCTATATGTTGAGGTAGGGGTTGCAGCTCAATGGATCTGTCAAAAGTATCCTCCAGTTGGGAAGATTCATGACATGATTGTTGAACCACCAGGTCTTGCACCATGTATATGGGTTTTAGCACAAGGCACAAATCCGATGCCTCGTGAAGTAGATCAATTGCCAAAAGCCAAAGGATTTTTGTTGAAAAAGAAAGTGGGAATCACACCAATTTAGGCAGGGGTTCAAACAACAAAAAGAGTGCCAAGTGGTTTTTTTCCAAAATATAGAGATGGTAAGATAGTGAAGTGGACGTCAAAACTAACCAAAGAATATGAAAATAGAGTCAATTTGGGAAGGACCATGGATGTGCAGTTGGTGAGAGAATTGATTGTAGTGTGTGATGAAACACATATTTACTACCTCAATACAAAGGGGTCTATTGCAAAGGGTGTGACTTATTTCATCACCTTGTCATATTTTCCTAGATATGTGTGTGAGGATTTTAAAAAACGTTAACGGCTTACATATGTGCCTTGTAAGCACCTCTATTATGTGTTTTTGCAGATACTTGGTTTGGCCTCTCAAGCACACGAGTTTATTGATCAAGATGCTTTGACAAAGATTGAGTTGTTTTAAGCACTAGGAGGTGGGTGAAAGCATGTTAACCTGTCATGCTTTTTCATGTCCCGGATAATGCTAACTAGCACAATTTTGACATATGCTAACTAGTACAATAACTTGAGCTACATCTCCAAGATCTATGACATATGATATATCAATAGAAAGCACTTGAAACAAGGAATCCAAATGTACAACCTCCGAAAAATTTTGATATTATTTGTAAAAAATTTACCGGACGCCCAACTTTTTGAAGATGTGCTAACTTGAAACTGCTAACTAGCACAAAAAGCGCAACAGGTTAACATGCTTTCACCCAGGTACAAGGATGAATGTGCAGAAGTAATATGGTGCATGGTAATAGGGCTTTCATGCTAGGCATCTCATTTTTTCATCTCTATATCTGTAAACTAGTTGAGTTTTTTTTAAGTATAACTTTCTACAAACATAAGTAAGTTGTGCCAAAAAAACAAATTTTAAAATATACCTTTCTACAAACGTAAGCAAGTTGTGCAAAGAAAAAAATATCTTCATTGTTGTATTCCAGCACAAAAACATGCCTCGGTGTTGTAGTTGACACAACTAATAATACATTGCATTTTTACTAAATAGAAACACACAACTACTATCATATGTGCTCAATCCCTTGTACAACGCTAAGCAAAATCATGTTCTTCTAGTATTTGTTATGTAGGTGGAAAAGAGAATAGTTTTGGTTGTTTATGACCACTTATGCTTGTTGAGAAAACTTCAACTCTCCCTACAAGCACATAAATTTAATACTAGCCAGAGGTTTGGATTGTATTCTTGAAAATCTACAACCCCTTTGTTTCTATTAAATATAAGGTTCTACGTCTAATATTTCTCAGTATTGCGATTGATAGAGAAGGTTCACTTGGACTTTGAGAGTCCTTCCTTGAGTCCCTTCCCTTTCCTTTGACTATTACTTCATCCATTTTTGTCAAAAACAATTGCAAAGTGTAGTCTGAGCGTGCAAACTCTGTGCATTTTTTAGGATGCTTTGAAGTATCTTAGATAAAGGAGGTGGCCAAAATCTCATGAGAGAATTGCATTTGTGATTATTCTTGTTAATTTGTAGCTCTTCATATTGTATTTGAGAGGCTAGAGGCATACAACTATTACTTGGATAACATGTATGCTCGACTCAATGTAGCTCTCAAACTTACCCCCAAGCCTCAATCATCATGAATTGTCCAAAATCTTACCTATATACACTAACATGTGGCAAAAACCACTCCCCAACCATATGCTAAAATAAAGTAAAGGTCGAGTACTATAGAGTGATCTTGTGTGGAAGCTTTGGGCAAACAAATAAAGTATGTGGTTTCCTCTAGTTTAATTTTCCTTATCCCCGACAATGACACCAAAATGTCTACTGGCGGCCAAGCCTCACCATAAATATGGTAGCAGAGGAAAAACTAGAGACACAAATGTAGCATAATATGGATAATAACATTGATTGTAGAGGAATTAAAGTAACAATAGTGAGCATTTCCTTTAGAGGAATCTTAATGAACATATAGGGAGAGTACTTAATTGAAGGTAGGAAACTAAACATTATACCTAGCTAGCTTGGCATGAACAATACTTGCAAAAGAGAGAGAGAACTAGAGAAATTGACAACAGTTGAGAACTGGATTTACTTGGAGCTAGTCCCCCTCCAAAAGGATTTTGTATTATAGATTCTCCCCTGAAGAAAGACTTGGTACAATACATGCTTTGTGTTCCTTGAGACCTTGTTGATTCCATGAAGATGGTAAGCTTCATACACCAATATGATGCTCTTAATAACTAACTTGCAAAAAAATTAACTTTTCCCTAGACTCCTTGGACTCAATCCCAAGACCTCAAACACCTTCAAAGGTAGAGAGAGCTAGCAGGGAGTGAGGGAAGGGAAGAGGAAGACAAAGTAGCATATAAGAAAGACGTACATTCCTCAACATAGATTACTCTTAGAGCTTAGCTTAGCATAGTAATATAGATGGTAGGAATATGATCATGCCATTGAATCTCGAATCTTGGTTGGATTTGCATTCCATAGCCAAGAGGTGTTGGTGTAGGCTCTCTACTTCTCAATCTTGGAGAAGGAGATGGAGTTCTTGCTCAACACATGAGAGGTTGTGTTAGAGTTTGTGGGGGAATGCTAAAAAGTGAGAGTCTTCCCTAGCCTTGGTCGAACCCTCTCTCATTACTCTAGCTTGCATATCATTGGTCCATGCCAAGGCCTGAACAATCACAAGCTTTAATTATATCAAGCAATAGGGGTAGCATTTGGACAAGTGTCCTCCTTTTCCCTTTTGAGAGAGAGAGAGAGAGAGAGAGAGAGAGAGAGAGAGAGAGAGGACTTGATTGATTATGTAATTAATCTAAATTCTCATTGGACCTCCCTAAAGCCCATCCATTATGATTTAGCCACACCATGAGGGAAACATGGCTAGGGTCTTGACATGTGTTCTTAATGCCTCTTGAGTCTTGGGCTGGACCTCCCTAAAGCCCATCCATTATGATTTATCCACACTATGAGGGAAACATGGCTAGGGTCTTGACATGTGTTCTTAATGCCTCTTGAGTCTTGGGCTTGCCTTGATAGTGTGTGTTCTCTCTCAAGCCCCTACCTTTAGGGCTTTCCCCCTCCTTTTTAGGACTCATCTTTGACTTGAACACCTCAAGCACCTTAGTCATGAAGCGTGACTGCACACCTGAAGCACAAACCTAGCTTGACTAAGGTCTAAAGTACCAAAAGGTCCTATGTCTAAGGACTTTTAACACTAACATTGGGGGATCTTTAATGAAGCTAACCCTAAGGTCTTTTAAACTCTATTATATGATCATTTGTTCTTCGGTAGACCATCTTCATTTTGAGCCCATGTTCGGATGTAGCCATCTCTCCTTTTGGCCCCATGCTGAGATAGATCTAACAACACATATTGTAAGGTTTCCATTTTTGAAACCTTAAAGGTTGTATAAAGCTTAATCAAACTGATATGATTATTGAAAAAGCAATGTAGAATTGTCCGACCATGGCAAATATTGGTATTTTTGGAATCTTAAGCACAACAAACCCCGGGCTAGAAATTTTCAGAATTGAATTCCGATAAAAACTGGCATAGTTATGACCCCTGGAAGTTTACACTGTGAATTGAGTAAAATAGGTAAAATTGAAGGGTTGCAGTAATCATTTAAGCATAGACTTTATTAAAGTCCTCCTATATATTTACAAGATATTTACCCATTAAGAAAAAATAGGTCAAAATATAGCAGAATTGATATTTTAAAAGCTGACAGGTAATGGGAGGGTCATCAGGGACTCATTTAGCAGCAGGGGGCGTTTTTTGACTTACTGGGGGCTACTTGAACTGCAAGCAACTGCCTTTTTCAGCCAGTGAGAGCTTATGAGTGCCAGAAAACTATAAATAGGACCCCTAGCTTCACATTTTACACAGACTCGAGAAGTTCCTGTAGAAAACAATCATTACTTTACAGCAGAAGCGTTTGGCTCAAGAGGAGAAGACTACATGTCTAAAGGTGGTAATGTATACCATCTCGTCATGGGTTTACCTCTAACTACGCACCTGGAAGAATTGACACCTACAGCTGTCACTACACAAATGAGTGACACACCACATGACACACAAGGCACAACACAAGGCACAACATAGAAAGACACAACACAAGTCTCGTGCACCGCACCAGCACAAGAAGTACCATCTATGAAGATAGCCCAACTTCAAAAAGAACTAGCTCGGTCTCCAAATCTACTTAACAGAGCACAACAAGTCATATCATCGGGCATTAAACAGATGCCAACATCAGATATGGAACCCTCTCAGATGGGGGGAGTTCAAACTCAACAAAGAGACCCTATCTCTTCAAGAGTGGGATTAAGAAGTCTAGTTTTACAAGAAGTAGTGTCCTTTTTAGGAGTTCAAGTGGAATTTCAAGAAGCATTGGAAGATTCCGAGCCGGAGGAGAGACCACTGGAAATTCACAATGCCCAATGTAAAAGGTCAAGTCAAGATGTCATTGTGGTCGACAAATACGATAGGCACTATGAAATAGCCGATGTGAAAAATATGGATGAGTTTAGCAATTGTGGGCAACCTGTAAGTCACATACTTGGACCCAGTCCAAAAGCACCATCAAGGGAAACGAAAAACAAAAATTCGGTTTGATCTTCACCCTCGGTGCAGAACTTGCCAAAATCAACTCGAAGACATAGCCCTAAGGCTATGCAGAAGCCCCATGTCAAAGACCATATACTGATGGAAGAATTAGCATTACAACTACTAGAAAGCATGGATAGTGATTTGATTTTGTATTCAAGCAATAATGGAATCTTTTTTCAGTTTCTCAAGGACAAGACAATGAAGGATAAAGAGACAAAGCCAGGGGTGGATACACCTAAGTCAGTCGTAATCTACAGGTTCATGCATGCAAAGAAGAGGTTATATCTGTATCTAGATACCACAGGAAACCATTATTAGCAGTATTATGGAGAGCTGCCTCGTCCAAAGGGTGCACATGTTGAGATAACAACATATTGCGACCAATGTGCCATTGGTCATTTAGTGAACGACTGCCCAGCAAAGCTCTACATGGAAAAGAAGAAGCAACAAGCCAAAAGCAAAGTTCAGACAGTGACAACAAGGGAACGAAAGCAAGAATCCCCAATAAGATCTCCAGAAAAGAAGTAGATCTTGTCGCAGAGCACAAAAGATAGGCTCAAGACACAGTTGCTTGAAGTCAAGGGTGTCAACGACATTATCATAGAGAATCAGGATTTCAAAAAAGATCAATTGAATCAGCTGATTCAAAATCGTTTAAGGAACCTCAGTGAGGACAAGTCAAAGCATCCACAAGGTGATGAGGATGAAGCTTGCAGTTCAAGGTTCGAGAGCAAAAGAAGCCAAGATTCTGACCATAGTGAGCCAACACAAGAAGATGTGGCAGAGGTAACAAAAATTCTTAGTGCCACGTCACAAGTGGAAGACATGCAAATAGAATCAATCGATGAAGCTGAAAGTCTACCAAATAAATTCTCTATTGTGGACTCTTCATTGGTGATTGAACAAATCAAAGAGTATGAGAAGCTAAAAGAAGATGTAACTGAAGACATAGAATGCACAGAAGAACAGGAAATGACTGAGTCCAAGATTGACTACCAACGACAAGCAATACATGATATGAATGAATATTTTCGAGAAGAGACTCTACAAAAACCCATGGAACAATGGAAACCAAAGGCCACGGCGACCATTGCATCAGAAGAAGAGAGTCAACCTCAACATCCTGCTACACAAGCTTCAAAACATTTCCAAGAATAAAAGTCACCATTGAATGACCTTCAAGTGTTAGAAGAAGTAAACACTGGTAGAGAGCTTCTGAAATCAAGAATCAAGGCGTCACAGTCAGAAACTAGCAATGAACACCAACAAGCAGCTACAGCAGAAGATAGTAAGCACTTGGGACATGCTACAACCAGTCAAATGACAAAGAAGTTCAACATACAAGAGGATGCCAAAGCCTTCAAGGCACAAAAGTCCAAGAAAAGTACCAAAAGCAACGAGGACATCAGCTACTTGGCAGCCAACAAGAAGATTAAATTCTCGTTGGATCTGTATGAGAAACTGAAATTCAACTTTACAGCAAAGATAGGTTGCACTTCCACGACTAATTTCATGCCTTATGGGTTGTGGTTACTTCTAGGTAAGCCAGAACTGTATGAAATTCAGGTACAAGTTCCTACATCACATGGAATAGCTGTCTCACAAGTTTAGGGATTGCAGAAGCTACCCTTAAACTAGGGTCAAAGGTAATCAAAGACAAATTCCTAGTGGTGGATTCCTCCAAAATGAGTACACATTTGATTTTGTCCAAGCACTGGGCAAAAACATTGGCAGAAGAACCTGAATTTTCAAGAATGGTCATCACGACTAGCTCTCAAGAAATCCAGCCTACTACTGCTCCAAGATTATCGGCTGCCGACAAAGGCAAAGCCAAAATGAGCCCACAAATGTCCTACCAACAGAAGCAGACCCTTAAATTAGAGTCTTCAATCCAACCCAGAAAAGTTCAAGACAACGCTTCTACATCAACTGACCACATGCTTCCACATGAAAGGCAGACTCCAAAGAAAACCTTTCAACCGAAATACCCTACACTGCAAGATCATCGTCGACCAAAATCTTCAAAGGTCTACATCAAAGTTGAAGAAATCAAGGTCAAGGACCCAATATGGGTAAATGATCCTAGCCAATTGACGAAAGGGAAACACATGGGATGGATAGCCTCCCACTACAGCTTAACAGAGCAAGGCTATTATGAGGGTCAAAAGAAACTTTGGTTACCAAAACCACAGACCTCGGCTTATGTGGTGGATAAAGGTTTCAAAAAGTGTCCCCAAAAGCAACAAAGCTCATATTTATATCGCCAAAGGAGACCAACCAACAAGGCTCGCCAAAGGTATGCAGGAAATTTCAAATCCAGATGGCCTTCATACCAACATAGGACTTCATCGATACATAATCCCAAAACTGGCACTCTTGTACATCTCAATACGACATCAAAAACATCATGGGAAGTGCCATCTACAATTCTTCAAGCACAAGGTTACTTGGCAAGGAAATCGGAGAATCTGGCTACCAAAGATGCCAAGTAAACATTCTTCAAGCAAACGACTTCATCTTGAAAATAATCACAATTTCACGGAAGGCAAAATCAAGGACAATGTCACAGTCAAGGAAAAGGATATCTGCAAAGACACGCTAATCAGACGATGCAGATACAAATGGGTGCCAAAAGAACAACACATAATGAAGAAGATTGAAGTCATCTCTAGCTCTCAAGAAATGTCAAGACATGATAGACAAAGAGTTACGGAGAATGGAGCGAGCCAATCTTCTCAACCAAGTGACCAACAACAACAAAAAGAAATTTTGACAACCAAGGTCACCCAGGTATGGCAAAAGAAACCAATATTGCCAGTATGGTCCTTTACAAATCCTCTCTTCGAGGATGGGAGTTTTGAATTTCAAAACCTATTGTTGGTCAAAATCTCCCGAGAGTAAGTCAAGTCGCCATAAAATCATGGCATAAGAGTCAAGAGTCGGGCAGCTGAGCCACTAAATGAGGAAGCGTCAGACCCAAGCTTCAAGTCTAATATTTTCTCTGTGGTCTATGAGTCTAGCTAATAGATATAAGCTCAAGCTGGAGAGTTGAGCATACATAAAGTCATGTCACTCATGCTGGAAGAGGTGAGCATAAGAGTCAAAGTCTACTATTTTAAATGGTGGAGTGGCGGATTAGTCCAGAAAACACTCATGCACATGAACACAGTGAGGAGAGTGAAAAAAACCTCGTCGACAAAAACCCTTCTTGTGAGTAACGGCAGCTCTTGAAGTCAAATATATTTTTGCTTCTCTAGCTACGTTCACTCCTGGAATCACCCATTCAAACTCTTCTCGCACCGCATATTGTTTCCCTTGCATCTATCTGTGCAAGCATATATAATGTCCCATCATTGGACATTTGCATTTGACACGATTTGTGTTCCACCCATGCACTTACACAACAAAATGACGATGATGAAGCAGTAACAGGTTTCATAAGCATTTGCTCAATAGTAGCCATACATCCATAAGTACTTTAACTCAACAAAACTCGGTTACATCAAAACATAAGTACATATAGCCTCACATTTAATTGTGACTAAAGGCATTTTTTTCCCACTAGGTTTTTCCCTTTAGTCCTATCCAGGTATCCAAGACCTTCATTTTGTAATATATGACACATTTTATTTTTCTTATAAAAACATAGAAAAGCAGACCAACGACATCCCCAAACAACTACATGCTCATAAGCTAGAAAATCAAAGGGGAGCGGCCCAGAAAAAAATCAAAAAGGCTTCAAGTTTACAGGTACACATGCAGGATGACACCCTAAGAACAAACAATACAGATCTTCCAAGAATAAGACTTGCTACAACAACAAACCTCACTCGACTTATTCACGCTACAACAACCAATCGGAGGGGGAGAGCTATGGCTTCAACTACACTACATGTACAAGAAAAAGGTAACTCTACAACATACAAAGCATGTGGTAGAAGCAACTGCAACAACAAAAGCTTAAACCAACACCAAAACATAAAGCACTCATCAAGGCCACTGCAGACATAGGGTCTTGTCGGGGACGACAAGACTTCGGTGTGGGAGAGTGTTGACAGGTCAACCTTTCAACAACGCTTCCACAAAGATTCCATGAAGATTCCTCAAATATTCTCTAAAGATTCCAAATAAAGATGCTAATGAAGTGATGAGGACAAAGATGGATGCTATAATGTGAAGATACGAGCTCATGGACATCATCGAATATCCTGTTATTATTATTTTGAGCCATTACGGTCACTTTTGTAATGTTTACGGGAACTTCATATTTTAAGTCGACAATTGTATTTTGGCCAGAGATGCTTGTTGGATGAGCAAAGCCAGCTCACAGTGTTGTAATTAATCTCTATAGAAGCCTAGGGACAAATCAGGTCATTTTCGTCGGACATTAGGTTTTCTAAGGCTTAGTATATAAGCCAAAACCTAAAGCTTTGTAAAAAGACTTCTAATAATCTGATCTTCTGTGTCGTTGGGAGACTGCGAGAGAGTGAGAGTGTGTGTGTGTGTGTGTGTGCTACAGGAGCTACGGTGGTCGGAATCGCAAACAGAGAGCAGCAGTGTGTTGCCCATGAGGAGAGCTACGCGTTGATGCTTACATCACGTGCGCTCGTCTGTGTTTTGCCAGATTCACCTGCGAGCTAATTTTGGAGTTTCGGTGAGTAACTATTGTCCGTTTTTGCATTTTAGCATATCCACGTGATCAGAGCGAGTAGAGCTACACATTAGGAACTTTAGTTTTTGGAAACGTCGACCTGCAAAAACCGGCCAGACATCCTACACGTTTTCTGTACGGAGGGTATTGGGTATGTTTTTTTAGTCACAGACCTTAGGGAGAGTGGCCTCTTGGTGTTTATAGAATATCCCTCAAGTTTTGTAACATTTTGAGAACGTCTAATGGGCTTTTGGCTTGCGGTAGCATCATAAGAGACTCTCACATTCACAGAACCGATGGCATGTAGATTTGATATCTCTGTAGGAAGTAGTCATTAGTCGATCGAGTGTAGGTTGACACCTTATGCTTGCTTCCACGTGCCTGTGGGTCGAGCTTCATCCTCAGTTGACATTATATGTTAGGTGAGTTCTCGCTATGATGACGTCCGTCACGGTGTATCCGTCCAACAGCAGTCCTTCTAGAAACAATGATACTAGTCATTATTCTGCAAGTATCTCTAGCTCTGGGCATCTGGAAATGTACTGTTTCATTCGAGTTGCACAATCCCTAACAGACTCACCTTGTTTCTGCTTAAAGATGTAGATTTGAGCTATCATATTGTGTTTGATCCCCGTTTTGGCAAGCAGCTACAAATCCTTGAGCTAATGTGTTCAAGTCCATGATTGACCTTGGTGGAATGTTTTGGAACCATGTCAATGCTTTTACTTCTAATGTCCCCTCGAACTAAGTATGGAATTTTAATATGCATTTTGCTCTTAGCACTTGCTTAAAGCTGGCTAAGTGGTCGTATGGATTCCCCGATCCATTGTATTTTCTGACCCATTTTTGAAAATCAGCTGATCTGACATGTCTATTTGGTTCAACTCCTGATCTCCTGGCAGTTGGTCTTGTTTTGAGTCCTTCAAACCAGTCTGTTGGAAATAGTGACTCATGTAGCCATGGACTGTTGTACTAAGCTGTTTCAAAGGCTTCAAATCAATTTGATCGTATCCCTCGAATTCTAAAGTTGGTGGTACTTCTTTTGTGGCCATATCTGGAATTATAGTGTTTACTTCTAACCCCCATTTGTCTATCACGTCAGGGTTTTTGACTTGTAATTATTGAGTTCCGTTTCTATCCATGTACATTTTTCCTTGTTTGTTTACCCTGATCTCTTCTTCAAACTCAATACCATGGTCATCAATGCAAATAGCATACTCTTCGTTAGGATCCAGGTAAACCTGAGCTCCATGGAGATTAGTCTTATAAAAAGAGAGTATATGCTTATAGCGCACTCTCATTCCGGTTTCTGAGTGAGTCAAGTAAGAAGACATTTCAGATGTTGAATCAAAAAAAGTATCTGAGACTTCTTTAAGGATAGTGTGCAAAGAATTTCCTTGATTCACACTTTCTTCGGTGATACTCTACTGGAGGTTTCTCCAAATATGCCTTGATTTCCTAGTACACGACTAGATCTAAGGTTCATAAAGACTTGTGAAGCCCTGGATAGAGTACTTACCGTTGGATTGACTTGTTGTCAATTTCCACTTGACTTGATTGCAACTTCTGTCAAACTGCCAACTCCTTGTCTGCAACCTGATTCCTGTATCAATTTTGATCAAGGTAGCTATTCTTTCATAAAGACTATGTAGTTTTTGCTAACTATTGTGATTGGTCTATGTGTATCACTTCAAATTGAGTTAATTTGGTCAGCAATTGAGATTTTCATACTCGACTTTGGCAAAAAAATCAAAGGATTAATCTGCAACCTGGAAACTGAGTGAACATGTACCAATTTGGATCTGATTGAACCCAAAATTGCTCGATGGCTTTGTATTATGCTGTTCTAACACTGTACACGTTCAAAAGTCAAAAATGGTATCTCTCTGTAGTAGTTGTAATAATCATGATTATTTACTTTTGTCAATTTTTTGCACTTTTTGGCTTGGTTTGCCAAGTATACAACCTGTTGAGGTCCTTGGACAAGTTTCACTAAGTTTGGACAAAATATATTCAAGTTTATCAGCTGTTTCGTGTTCATTGACTTTGATTTCAAGAATCTTGCTTAAATCTCACTTTTGTGATCCAATTTTCACCAAATTTAATTTGTGTAGTCTACTAGATATGCTTGACCTTGTGGTATGCTCAAATGTGCAAGAATACCAATTTTTGAAGCAGATGTAAATAATTGTGATTATTTACTCTAGCTAATTTTTGTCCCAATCTTGGCACAGATCCGTTAAGCACCTCAACTTAAGGTCTCTAGCCAAGTTTCATCAAGTTTGGATAATTTTTGGTCAAATGGTCATCACTTTTGTATCCGCAGACTGACTTTGCAAATTTGGTCTCACAATTTTCAATCAAATGATTCAAATCTTACCAAATTTGGTTTGTGATCTTATTACAACATGGTAAAACTAGTGGTATGCTAACTTAGTCAAAAAAGTTGAAAAATGGGGCAGATGTAAATAATCGAGATTATTTACTTCTGGTAACTTTTTGCATCTTTTTGGTCAAGTGAGCATGTACACATGTCTATCACATCAAATAAGCCTATGAATCAAATTTCATTGAGTTGGATAATTTTTTTCCCAATTTACACTCAAGTTCTCGAAAGTCAATACAAACTTTAGTTTTTACCCAATTTTTTGCCAGTTTGGTGATCCAAATCCTATGTGCCTTTACAAAATTTGTTTGTACACATGCAATGAGTCACTGGTATCAACCTTGGTCAATTTTGAGCTGAAAGTAAATAATCACGATTATTTACTTCAGGCTTAAATTGAACATGTTTTTGCACTTTTTCAATAGACAGTCTTTTCATGAGTTATTTTAAGCCTATGAATCAAGTCAAAACTTAATTTGGCCTAAAATATCAAGAAAAAGTAAATAATCTGAGTTTTTGCAAACTCTTGAAATTTTTACCTCAATGTGTCCTTGAGCTTACCCACTGGTTCATACAACTTTTAAGCATATTCTCAAGTCGGATTGAGTGGTTTGGAGTCTTTTCGTGCTATTTCTAGCCATAGACCTGAAATTCTGCAACTTCAAATAACAACTCACAATGATTCTTTCGAAGAGAGCAATGTTCAGAAATCCACCTCGGATCCTACTTGCCCTACTCCAAGATTCTCATGCAATGGGGTTGTGGAAAGTGTCCACAAACACTCGTTTTCTTGTTTTTTATGGTTTTCTGAGCATTGATTTTAAGACTTGTTTCGTCTATCAATCATCCTCATAATTCTAATCTATTTCTACAATCCTACAATCCGAAAGGCACTCGGAAAGTACAACTTACCTCCAAGCTACCTCTACAAAGCAAAAGACGACAATCTTAAGCTATGCGATTTCTAAAAGAAAGTTTTGACTCTAGGAGATTCTAGAGGAAGTTAAATAAAAACTTCACAAGACGCTCATGTTTTTCCCTAGTTTAGGTCTCTTCGATCCCCGACAACGGTGCCAAATGTGGGACGGGTGTCTAACCTCATTCCTATCTTATTGCATATTTAGCGAGAACCACAATTAAATTGTCAATCCATGGAACGAAGCTGACTCGACTAGTGCATAGAGGCTACAAGAGGTTGTCAATTTCTCGCAAAACAACAAACAACTTGCATCTATCTCAAGCTACACTCAAGTGATTGAAATCACCAAAAGCCAATCACTCATCGCCAAACAAATCACATCCGTTACAGCATCAAATGACATCCAAACGTACGAAACTTCTAGGTCAAGTTTATAAGACCTAAGCACATATGCTCATGGTCTCAAATCCCACTTTTGGTCAAGTGCAAAAATCACGATTATTAACAGCAATGGATTTTTGACCTAGTTGTATTCGACCCAAAATGCATCTAAATGCTTAGCAATGATGCCCCAATACCCCGTCTATGCTTAGTTTTTTATTTTGAAGTTTAAATTCCTACTTATGATGAGTTTAGGCCGTGGGTCAGCGACGCCAAAAGCTACGAACTACCATATAATTCTTATGTCAATGCGTAGAGCTCTTACCTGCAATTGCAACGCAATAGACGCAACTGCAATGTGACAACCTGGGACGGAGTAGGAAGCGCGAGAAGGAGAGAAGTGAGCGCCGCTAGCTCACGCCACGTTTCTATTATTCAAAACTTTTAATTAAATTACAAAAATTGGCTTTTATATCTTAGCCAAGGTTTTTGGTGGTCAAAACTAATAATCTAGGAGCTCACTAAAGATGGGTAATGACAGGTTGATACAATCTAGAAGCTTGTAGCCCCGGCTCATCAATTACAAGGTTTATCAGAAAAATAAGAGTTACAATCATCTCGATTTATCAAAATAATAAGTGTTTTTATAATGAGAGCTCCAAAAAATGGTATCCGAGTTAGCTTGCTGCTAACACTGCTGGTTGGCCTTCCAAGGGGTCCAATGGATTTAATTAATTGTCTTTTCATTTATCAAGTCCTCTCTCTCAAAGGGCAAAGGGGGACACTTGTCCCAAGACTACCCTCGTTGCTTGTAATGCATCCTGCATGTGATTGGTTAGAGTCTTCCAGGGGTCCAATGAGCTTCAAGCATGAGCTATAAGGGAGGGTTGACCAAGGAAGCTAGGGGAATTCTTGAAGGGTATACTCTCCCACACACACTCACACACTCACACACACTCTCATTGTGTGAAGTGCAAAGTGCAAGAGCTCCATCTCCTTCTCCAAGCTAGTAGAGAAGTTGAGAGCCTACACCAACACTCTTGGCTATGGAATGCAAATCCAACCAAGAGCCATGCTTTAATGCTTAATCTTGTGATCTTCTCCATATTCATTACTATGCTAATGTGTATGCTAGCAAGAAGAGTGATGATAAGTGAACTAATTCTTTCTCCTATGAAATGTTTCTTCTTCCTCTTCCCTACCCTCATTCCCCGCTAGCTCTCTCCACCTTCGAAGGTGTTTCACAAGGAACACAAAAATTATATTGTACCAAGTCTCTCTTCATGGGAGAATCTATATTACAAATGCCTATTGGTGGGGGGACCGGCTCCACATAAATCCGATCCTCAACTATTGTCAAGTTCTCTAAACTCTCTCTCTTGCAAAAGTATTTTTCATGCCAAGTTAATTAAGAACTATGTTTATGTTGCTACCATCAATTAAGCTCACCCTCTATGCTCACAAATTATTCTCACAAACGTGCTTTCTTTAATTTTCTAATTCTGCTTCTCTCAAAGTTAATACAACATTACCATTACATTGGTATCAGAGCATTTGGTTTCTCTTTTCTTGTTAAGAAGAGAGGTCCTTAAGTAGCCTATTGATGGTTGATTGTGTTACTTATATTAGGGTAAGTGGGATTGGGATCTACTATCGGTTTTGTTGAGCCCACTACATGGGATATGGTGCACACCTCGGAAGCTTTGGTCTTAATAATGGAGTCTTTTTAGACTTGACTTACGGCTTTACCATTATTGATCCATAAGAAGTCTAAAAGGAGCTATCCCTCGGCAACTCTACAATATTAGACCCACTCCACTACTCTCTATAATTAACCAATTTGAGTAGTGGATGTAGATACTTAAGGCTGATTTTCAAAGGCGGAGTAGAAACTAAGGTTTTGAATTGCCAAAGAATACACTAAGTAAACACATAAGTATAATTGAGTGAAAGCATGCTTTGGTGGTACAAAAAAAGGACCCATTTCACTTGTACCAATGAAAAAGTGGGGACTGGTAAATGTTTTTTAGTTTATCTCAAAACTTGTCGGACCTTGTATTTTTAGATTATTCTTTCAAATATCTATCCAATGATATATAATATGACAGGTAGTTTTTCATGTGACTTGTAGAAATTGTAGCTCAAAGATTTGTCAAAGGTATTGTCAAGGACACTCCTTTTTGTACCACCAAAGTGTGCTTTTACCCAATTAGAATGGCTGACAATAACGAAGAGAGTAGAATGAACATTGATAAGTTTGATTTTTCACTGATGATGCCCCATGTTTATCAATTATCTTGTTCCTAGGTTGCAGCAAGCTATAGGCAACCCTGCTTTGCAAGCCAAATTTACTCAACAACTTCGCGCTTATGGGATTACCCTTCCTCCCTAGGAGGAGAGAGAGCTTAGGAGGCCTCTTGAAGAGACCCCCAAAAGAATATCTCTTTTCTCACCTATGATCGCACCTTTGGTGCTACCGACAAAGTATTGGCCTTCATCCAGAAATCTGATGCGTCCTTTGGAGACGAGGGATTCACAGAGTCCTCCAAGCTACACCATGTAGCTATGCACTTCCAAAAATCGGCTCCTCAATGGTGGGCTAGCCTTCATGGAAACAATGAAGCCCCAAAGACATGGAAAACTCTATGAGTTTCCATCATGAAGCAATTCCTTGCAAGCAATGTAAAGGACAAAGTGCTTATCAAATGTTGCACTTTGAAGCTTCTCTCCCATGAGTCTATCCACAAATATGTAGACGAGTTTTGGGATTTATATATCAAGGCTATTGTCTTTCAAAATATAGACTTCGCTGAGCAAAAGCAAAAATTTTGTGCGGGATTACATGAAGAGATAGCCAAATACGTCAACTCTCAACAGTCTGGTTCTATCACCAAAAAAATCTGCCACACCATGGTTTCTTCACGCATCAATTTCCAACAAGGGTCTAGACTAAATGTCAAGCCCATGGAAAAAAAAGACAAAAATGATGCAAAGGGGGAAAAAAATGCCCAAAATTCTTCCCAAGGGAATTCCAACAACAACAACAACAACAATTGGTCCAAAGAGAAGGGAGTTTACAAAGGTAAAAACAAACTCTCTCCTGAAGATCTTGAAGCTTTTTGCAAGGACCAAGGAGATGGCTATCGTTCTTGCGCGAAGAGAAATGCTCACAATGAGACTCCTAGGGCTTCCACCATCAAAGCTCCAAAAGAGGATGCTCATTGCAAAGGTTCACCTCTCTCCTATGCCTAGGGAAAGGTAAGGGAGCATGATTCCTTCATCTTGTTTGACTTTGTCTCTACTCACAACTTCGTCTCAACAGAGTTGGCCAGCAAGTTGAGCATTCAATATTTCAAGATGGAAGATGCTATAACGGTCTGACACTGCTTTCAAGGGACAGTGAGCCTCTGTTACTCCCTTGATTGGGAAGTTGAGTCTCCATGTACAAATCTATGTCGACAAAGAAGACTTTTTCATCTCTCCTCTCCAACATGAGGATGCTATCCTAGGGGCACCATGGTTTAACCGCATGGATGCCAACATGAAGTTCCCTAAAAGGAGACTCTACTTCACTTACAGGGGAAAGAACATGTAGATAGATGCTAGTGAGTCTGGTTGCACTATACCACTTGTAAATCCTCCTATTTTTTATAAATCAATGAAGAGCTCAGTTTTTTCATACATGATTTTTGTCAAAGAATCCCTAAAAGGTCCTAATGTTTCACCAAATGTAAATGGTAGGAATCAAGAGGAGTTAGACTTGTCTAATTTTCTAAAAGGATTCAAAGATGTGTTCCTTAATGATATCCCTATGGACTTACCTCCAAAACAAGGGGATGATGACCATCAAATTGAGCTCCTACCATGAAGCTCACCACCTAACAAGCCTCCTTATCAAGTTTTCCAAGCTCAACAAGAGGAGACCATGAGGCAAGTAGAAGAATTGGTAGACAAAGGGATGGTGAGGCCTAGCTCCTCTCCCTTTTGTTCTCCAATCCTTTTAGTGTAAAAGAAAGATGGTACATACCGTATGTGTGTGGACTATCGAACACTAAACCATATCACTATCAAAAATACATTTCCCATGTCTCGGGTAGAAGCTGATCTATTTGAGAAGATACAAGGCTCTACCTACTTCAATAGGATTGACCTTAAAGTGGCTATCATCAAGTAAGGATAGTGGATGAAGATATCCTAAAAACCACGTTTTGTACAATGTTTGGTCTTTATGAATATCTAACCATGCCTTTTGGCTTGACTTAATGCACCAGCCACGTTCAATCGTCTAATGGAAAAAAAAATTAGACCCTACTGCAAATTCACTCCAAGATTATGTTTGGATCTACCAATCACCAATAGAGGTCCTGGCTTAGTTTGGGTGCTTGTTGATCTTTCAAGTTAACCAAGATGGTTATTCAAGACATTATTAATTCCTTAGCAATGTTGTGCAATATTGTGATCCCCGTTTACCAGTCATTGGGGAAGATTGTATGTAAACCATGGGGAAAAACATCTCAGTACTGTCAGTTATCCAAGGGGATAGGCAGATTACAAAGTGTAATCTTGTGCTAAAGGATATGCAACCTGCATATGTTAGCACCAAGCAATTCAATTAGTAAGCATTTATTGCTCTACTTGGAGTTTGCTTACCATAAGTTTAAGCATGTTTGTGACTGGGCTTAGTCTCTTCATGCATAATTCACGTTCTTAATCTTGAACACTAGTTATGATGGGGTTGTTTACTAATGGAAATGGAGAACAAATCAAGGACTTATATTTTGCCGATAAGTTACGTCAACCAGTTACTTTCATGGAGAGTGAAAAGAGGTACTCTTTTGGGTACATCTTTGTTGTGATAACTCATTAAGCATGCTCATGTGCATTCGAAATGGAGTCTACACACTATGTTGGATAGGATCTGGTAACATAAGATGGTTATAAATAGAAAACAATGTGGAAAATCAAGATGCTACTCTTGGTTTCATTGGAAGTCCTACTAAACCGTGTTCCAATCAAGCAAACAGCTGGATCCATGAAGGATTCCACGGTGGAAAACATTAGTGTATCAACACTCTTCTTTTCGAGGACAAAAACACTTCTCCAATGGGGAGTAATGTCAGGCCTAAGGGGCCAAGGCCAAGGGTCAACTGCAACTACATATGCGGTATAGGGGCTATATGTAGCTAAGAGCCAGAGGGTCAAGGACCTATATATAGGTAGGTTGGGTGGTTATGAGCGTGTCTATCTTCCCTATGGCCTTTCATAACAAGACCATTACATGACTTAACAAAGAAAAACATTAAGTATTCATGGACTGCTAAGGAGCAAAATTCTTTTGTTTGGTGGATACGAGCGAGCAGGCATATGCACACCAAACCCGGCAGATACTCTATTTTTTTTTGCAAAAACCCTATAATTCTGCCTAAATTGAGTTCAGAAGAAGATTAGACCATATTCTTTTTATGTTCTGTGAGTCTACCCCTTGTAAGAGGCCAGTTGGCCATGGGAAAGCCCCCTAACTTTTAAAGTCAAAACCCTTAGTTTTGAAAGGATAATCATCATTACTCTGGAGGAGAAAACGTGCGCTGCAAAAAGCTTCTTGTGTCTACACTTTGTAATCATCATTTCTCCTGAACGGGTAATCAAAATTCTATTCCGAATAGTACATTGTGTTCCTTGTCTCTTGCTCTTCCATCTAAGTGTAATCATTTCCAATTGTGTTGTGGTTCACGACGAGTTGTTTGTGAGCTAAATGCATTGATTTGGGAGTTAAAATGGTTGTTTTTTGTGATCGTGATTTATGTACCTTCTCAGATGGTGACAGAACTTGGTAGGATTGAGCTTATAAGTGTTGTGATACCTCTCCTTAAGTTTCGTGACATTCCGGATTCGTTTGGATACCGAAACGGCGTGATTATGTTGAGTATTGAGAACGGATGCATACTGATTGTCTGACTAGGAAGTGGTTGATTTGCTTTTGTTGTACGAACGAGTAATCTTTGAGTTCACTTTGGTGAGATTGACACCCTCATTAAGTCTCCGTGCCCCACCTCGAGTCGCTTCCTTGCATATTGACATTCTGTTAGTACAAAAGAGCTATGCTGTAGATGTCCGTCCGGCGACCCGCTAACATTGGCGCCGTAGCCGGGGAAACGATCCTTAAGTGGTGAGTGACTCAGTGTACATTAAAAAAAAAACAAACAAACAAACAAAACAAAAAGAGAAATCTCCCTTCAAGCTTTTGATACCCGTTCCGTTTAGACATAGATAGTGAAGCAGCTATATGTAGGTTTAGTGCTTGATAGCGACTAGAGTCTGAGACTAGCCAGTGCTATTTCTTAAGAGCAAAGAAAGCTATGAGTGAGGTACAAGATAGTATTTCGTTCTTTGATTTTTCACATGCTTGGAAAGGGCTGTTCCACCACACACATTGTTGTTATTTCTATACTGTTAAGTTCAGTTATGTTTGCACATTCATTTCAGTTGTAGGAGTAGGTTAGGTAAAAAATTACACCATCATTTGTGGCCAAAAGGATCAAGGGAAAAAATTGTCGGAAACCTTATTTTGGTGTTGAAGACCATAACTCACGAAAATTGAAGAAGTGATGGTCAGAGCTTCAAAACTAGACCAAACCTAGTAAAAATTTCAAGAAAGGGATAAAAACACTTGTTGAAAAAGACTGTGCAGTAACCTGTCAAAAATCTGCCCAACATGGATCCCGATCCATGTACCTTTTGGGCAAAATGTGCGGAAATTATTTCCTCTGCTTAGAACAGGCTCTCAGACATTAGAACATTGAGTTTGGTGAGAATAAGAGGACCAGAAGATCATAAAAATCAAGATTAGGGTGATCAAACAAAAAAAAACCTTGGAGACAAAGGGGAAAACAAGAAAAAATTGAACCTTTAGTTGGCCAAATCCAAAAAGAGATGAGAATTGGGACCAACTAGAAACAAGGAATCCACTGAACCAAATTTCATGCCCAGGTGCTTCCCAACATGGATCGCAATCCATGTTCCAGGTAGGCATCTGACATCAAGATTTGACCAGTGTACCCTGATTATTAGTTGAACAACTTTTCCAGAAGGAGACATAGACAAAAAGTGAAAACAGCTGGTCAAAATACCAGAAAGGGAGTGGTTTGCAAAAAACCGCAAAACAGACACAAAACTTTGCTTTTCACTTGGGAAAAATTGGTCAAATCCAAAAATACTTGGAGAATAGCATCATCACAGCTTGTGCGATCAGCTCACAAAGTGTCAGTCCCAAATCATGCCAAACATGGATCGCGGTCCATGTACCCTTTTGGAAGTTTGAGCTGATAAAAGATAATCAGGGAATTGATAACAATTGGAGCACTTTCTCCTAAAGGACCCTTATCAGGAAATCTCAAAAAGAGGGCAAAAGGTGGCAAAAATCAGGTCAAGGGAGGAAACCACTGACATAAACCCTAAAACTGACTTTTGTCTATCCGAAAAAGCTTTAACACTAGGTTGGTAACCTAACCGGACATAAAAGTGTCATTTCAGGGTTTTGAAAAAAACCTCCAAAACCATAGTAGATCCACTCATTTTGTAAAATCCTTTCATGAGGTTATAGTTCAAGGCCTACTACACATGTAAAAAATACGAAACTTGTAAAATTTCTCATATTTTGGTCACACCAAGCCTCCAAAGTTGATGGACCAATACATTTTCATCAAAACAGTCATTTCTTATGTTTTGTTGCATAAAAATAAGATTAGGAATTTTTGTAGGACTTGAGATAAATTCCCTAGTTAACTTCAATGGGTTGGTGATCAGAACATATGATTTTTTCTCACTCACTATTTTTTGTTTTGCCAAAATAAATAGGTACAAAAAAGTTGAATTTTTACCATTCTGCAAACCTATCATCAAAGTTTCTATAGCCACGCTCAATACAAATAATATATGCATGTTTTCTTAGTTCCCTATTGTCCTTTAGGTTCATAAGGAGCCATGGAGCATGTCAAAAAAATAATACATCTCTTACCAAGGGGAATCTTGGGGACAAAGATGAAGTGCTAAATACAGCAAACATGAAAAAACTGGGTTCAACATTATGAGTTGTAGAATTCCATAGAAACTATTCAATATCTAGCCAAATTTGATCCTTATGACTAGATATGGTTACTACCTACAAAATTTATGTAGTTGTCACAAGAAACTAACAATATTGAAAAAGCTATACTTGATATACTAGAATGTTTCGTTTTCTTCTATAATTGAAAAAATCAACCATCGTTGTCTACTATGCACAATAAGGTATTAGGTGCCCCAAAACTCAAGAATATTAGCTTTATGTTACAATATGCGACATAGAAAATCAAAAATGCATTTGGATATCATGAAAGCCACCAAAAAAATCATAGAAGAGTTAAAATTGGCTAAAAAACAGGATTTGACAATTTTTGTAATTTCCTCATAACTTACAACTTTAACATTTATTTCTCCCTAGAAGCATCAGGACATGTTGAGGACTACTAAAGATAGTTCTCTAGCATTATAGACCTCACAAACATGAATTCTAGAGTGGTATAGTTGCAAAAAGTTGAAAAAAGCCAAAAACAGGACCCGTTTTTTCACACAGTTTAGGTTGTGAAATGTTGTGCAAGGACAAGGTTAAAGATGGAATTGATATTCCAAAAAAATGTCAAGTTTTTTTCAGCTCATGAGACAAATTTCTAGACAGATAGCACCTCAAAATCTATTTTGAAACTCTTGACATAATTCAAGGAAAATGGTCACTTAAGAGGACATAAAAGTATCCCAGGACATAAAAGTGTCCCATTACCAACCTAGTGTTAAAGCATTCAAAGACCATATAGGCAACATCACTTGACCAAGGACTAGCTGTAGGACAAAATTCAGTATATTTGACACAAAGGTACATGGATCGTGATCCATGTTCCTCTGACACAAATTGACACCAAACTAGTACCATAGCTAGAGAGTATCAAAGAGAATCTAGTGGTCCTTCCAGAGTTGAAATTGGGTGCAAGAACCCTTTCAAAAGCTCAGAACTGACAGGAGCTCAGGCAAAGTGACAAAATCAACTTAGCTTCCAATCCAAAGATTCATTTCTGAAAATTTTGATACCATAATATCCCTTAACCATGCTGAAGCTGAGGGTATCAACAAAAGTTCAAATGGCTTCCCAACATGGATCGCGATCCATGTATCTCTGAGCTAGAACAGAGATAGAAACTTACCACACAAGAAGCTAGGCCATAGCAACCAGGTGCTTCTTTCAAAATTGAAATTGGATCAAAATTGTGGAGGTTGTGTAGGGAATTGTGTGCCAAGTTTTGTCGAACAAAAGAAAAAACTGACAAGAACAGTTGTAAGCTAATAGCTATCAAGCACATTTTTGACAGGTTACAGGTACTAGAAGATATTTCCAGCAAGCATGAACAAATGGGATCGAGATTCAAACTATTTAATAAGGTAACTCGGTTTGGATTTTTCTTGTTACCCATTCTTCATGAATCTGCGATCGGGAAGATTGTGCCAGAATAGGAACCACAACATCTTTGATCAAGGGAGTAGTCACTCAACAAAAAAAAGCATGAATCAGAGACTCACTACCGCCTTTGGAACCCATTTTGGAGGAGAATTTCTTTGACACTTCGTCTGAGAGATCATACGGCCTCATGACTGAAGATTCTAACAAGTCAAACCTAAGGGAACAGATTCGATGGGTGTAGGTCCTTCACAGCCCACATCTGATGTAAAGTCGTTGTATCTGAAGTTTCAGTTTGAAAATGTGATAAAAAACAAAATCTACAAGGATGGAATGGACCTCTACTGCGTTAAGTTGGAAAATAGGCCGAGCGAGCTTAGAGACCTTGTAGATGTTGATTATGACGGGGATAGGTATTTCGACCGAGAGGGAATGATGTACTTAGTGATTCATAACCCATATATTTTGGATAAATGGGGAATGACCGGCACCAAGGACAAAGTAGATAATGAACCAACCGATGAACCACCCAAAATGGAGAAACAAAACACGGTACTCAGACGCACCAATGAGACTGAGCGCCTCAACACAGACAACACATATGTGGGGCTTTATAAGTTCAATAATGGAGACCAAACACCCTATTACAGATGTGATGAGCCCCGCATCAAGGAATTAACCGACCAAAAAAACTTGTATGTTTACACTTACACGGAGGGTAGAAGTACTCATGTGGTCATCATGGACAAGTATGGCCGAAAGTACTCCCCAATGGACCAGAAGGAGTTAGAGAGATGTACATATTTTGGAGGACCACCCCACCAATACTATGTAAATCCGGAAGCTGAAAAAACCAGGACCACTCACATCAAATCTGAGACTGTACTTGAGAGTCCCTTGAGAACAAGAGTGGAGGATTCTTATGGACATGAACGAGTGTCGAGAACAGAACCCTTAGGGTCGATGGTGACTAGGGCTTCCATGAACACACATAGGGGCATCTTTGTTCCTGAATTCACTTACACCACTGGAATCCCTCCGACTATCACAAGAGATTGAATTGATGAACGTAGGGTGGATAGGATACCACTGTTAGTACCAAGAGGAGATTACGAACCAAGAGAAGCCATCCCAGGGGGACCAGGAGTTGTTAGAATGGTTGCAGACGCCAAGCGTATGCGACCATCCCAAGTGGAAAAATGCTTACCCAAAAAGTATAATGGATTTGGCGATCTATATGCCCATGTTTCAATCTTCAAACAAGTATTGAGAGAGGAACAAGTGACTGATTTCCACACTCAGTATGAAGGATTTGGGTTGACATTGGAGGGTAATGCCCTAGCTTGGTTTCAACCATTGAACAGCTTAGAATTCCCAAGTATTGAGCAACTTCTCCGAGAATTCGCTGAGGAATTCTCAAAAAGAGGGATCAACAATAACACTGTCTCCCAGATTTATGCATTTAGGCAAAAGGAAAAGGAAAAAGTGAAAGAAACATTGCTTCATTTCAGGCAAAACATTGAAAGATGCCCTGCTTGAGAACTACCTCAGGATGAAAGACTATCAGTTCTCTTCATAGAGGGACTGCGAAATGATACGCTCAAGAAGGACTTGCACCTGAAAGCCTGTGTCACCTTTGATCAAGTCACGAAATAGGCATTGTATCTTGTAGATAACTGCAAAGCATATGGGGAGGTGACTGAAGACACAGATCAAGGGACTAGTAGCACCTCTTCTACTACGAGTGAGTCCACGACACATTTGGGAGGGCAAAACCCAACTGTACTAGACGTTGATCGAGTGATCGAGGAAGTGATCAAGAGGATGAACCAAGGAAACAAGACGAACCCAAACACACGACAACCGCCCACCCGAAAATGCAATACTTGTGGGTGTGACCATCCAACCCAGTGGTGCAACCTTCAACAAAGTCCAAGAGCTAACGCACAACAGATATTGAAATGGTGTGCTATAGAACAAAAATGGACAAACCATGAAACTCACAAATGTTTCTACAATCGGAACTATGTTAGAGAGAGACAATACGAACCACCTGGAGGACAACAACTTCCACCCCCTCCAAGGTACCAAGTGGGGCCAAATAACGCAATCTTGGGTCAGGAAAAAGCTCAACCGGTGTTGGGACATCAACCTCCTTTACCCTAAGAAAATAGGGCTATGGTAAGGATTTCTCAACCCATAGAACCACCACTTGATCAGAGTATGATCCAGGTAATCTCACACCTAGAAGATTCAGATAGTACTTATGAAAGTGAAAGTGATAGGAATGCATATGCTCCAGAGGGATATAATCCATGGATAATTCCAAAAGAAATGCCTGAGCCCTCATACATAGCACAACCAACCAAAAATCATTACCTGGTTGTCGATGAAAATATGCTAATGTTTATGGAAAATCAGGGCTACAAACCTAGAGGCTACCCTCCTAGAACAGGACAACCAATGGGAGCTCCTCAAGCTTCTCCACCACCTGCAGGACCATGCTATGAATGCGGTGGGGATCACTGGGATAGAGTGTGTCCAAACAAAGGAGATTGGGTGAAATTTTTTGGATTCCGCAACGGATGCACGACGGACCATCTTATTCCACATTGCCCAAAAAACCCCAAGAACAAAGGAAAAGCAACCATGAACAAAATAGGGATTGTGCCAAGCTCAAGTGGATCAGAAACGGAACGGAACATTCCAATAAAAGCGGTCACTAGAGCTCAAGCACATGAGGTAGCAAAGAGTGTTCTGGCCAGCCCAACAGCGATAGACAACTTGTCCGTCCTAACCCCTAGAAAATCTTGGAAGGCGAAACGAAACAAAATGAAAGCCAAAAGAGAAAAGGAAAAAACAGCATTGGAAACCAAATTGGGGGAAACAGAGGAACAACTTCAAAGGGAAAGAGGCCTTAATGGTAACAACGAGACAAAGAAACTGTCGGAACTGCCATACGGGGGGTCAGTCCTAGTAGACAAGGTGGTTGAACCCTTGGATGCAATTCTGAAAGATTACGAAGCAAGGCTAAAGCCTAACCAGACCCAAGAGGATCGGTGTTAACGCACCCTCATCCAAAATATGAGAAAGAGAGGCTCAAGATGTGCAAGGAGCTCATTCAAGCCGCTCAAGCGCTTATGGAACCATCAATTCCTACGACTCCGAAAACCGAGGTACTCATACAAGAAAAGATTCGGGAGTTAGATGAGAGGGGAATTGGATTGAATAACCTACCCAATCCGGTCGACGAAATTTGATTCAATTTCTTAAGTTAAATGAGCATGGATGTTTGATAATGAGGTAGCAACCAAAACACCTTTGGACACAAGGATAGTAGCCAATACAACAGATGGAATGCATTCTCAGGCACCACTACCAATTCCGGAGGTAGAAGAACAATGGCCTCAAGAACTATGGGAACAGATTAGGAATAGGAAGGACGGGAGTGCCACACTTATGTCAGCTCCTATCCTGGAAATCCACCTGGAGCATGAGCTCTACCCAAATGACATCGAATCATTGTATGGAGATGCAAGGACATCGATATCGGAAGACAGCAAACGGCAGTCGTTGAAGACTTTACCTTCATTTATTGGTAACCCTGAAACTCGATCAGAGGTAAGGAAAGTTCCATCTCAATGGAAAGACAATCCTAAGATGATGGACACTAAAACTCTTTATGAGCCGATGTCATCACCTATCCGTTGTACACTGACTTTATCACAGTTGCTAAACATTAGACCGCATTTTTGGAAAAAGGTCGCGGAAAATTTGGAAAAAATAGGGCTTGTAATTCCTTCAACCGAGGTTTCTCAAAACACATTGAAAACAAAACCCTCGAAGCAGACTAAACATGAGCCAGTGCCAGTCAACAAGGTAGGGGATTATTGTGAAGGTGAAGAAGGAAATACTACCCTACTTGTAGAGTACAAGGATATAAAATTGATAGCGATATTGGATAGTGGAGCCGGAATTTCCATAGCCACCAAAGAAATGTGGAAAAAATGGGGAAAACCTGCTCTAAGGAAGACAAGAATGAAACTTCAACTAGCAGATGGGTACCTGGAGAGACCTATTGGCATCTTGGAGCAGATTGTAGTAACCTCTTGTGGAATTTCATACGAACACACCTTTGCTATCATGAATTTTGATGAGAGCAGCAACTTCGACATCATTCTGGGCAGACCATTCATGCGTCAGCTCAAAATGGTACAAGATTGGGGTTACGAATATATCTATCTAAGGAACAAGGATGTCACTTCAAAAATTAGTGTCACCGATCATAGCTATAAAGATGTAGGCAGAGCCCCAGGAGAAGACCTGCATTCCACAACTGACCAGGAAGGAGGAATACCAGCCTGGCTCCAGAACAAAGCTTACCAATGGACAGGAGAAGCTTCTGATTCTGGAAGTCTAAAAAAGGAAGACTGCATTCTTGATAGGACTGCACAAGATGAAGCATACATACCAGATCCTTTTCCAAAAGAGATGTTCGAACCATTTGGATAGCAACAAATACTATCTACGCTTGATGTTTGTGTCAACAAAGTGACCCTCACCCAATTTTGTGACGAGGAAGGGTATGATATCATTCCATTCCAGATGATGAATGTTCTCTAACTTTGAAGAATGAGGAAGACGTACCTGACAAGGAAGGGATGGCCGAGTGCCGACGCATAGTGGACGAAATCTCTGTAAGGGACCTTGTCCAAACGAATGACGGAGAAGAAATTCAAGACTCAAGTGATAGGGTGCTAGATGATAATGCAGACGATGAGTTGTCAAGTAGCTTGGGTCAGAGCATCAAACAAGAGAATCGCAGAGTGATCTACTATGATTTTCCAAACCAAAACCCTCGAAGACAACGCAGGTATCACGATAAACGCAGAAACAACCACAACAAGCACCATGAGGACTCAGTACCTATGTTAACTGACAAAACGCAGTACTTGAGATTAGTCGAAGCGACTAACTGCCTCAAGGACAGCAACTGATTGCCCCAATTTTGTGACGAGGAAGGGTACGATATCATTCCATTCCAGATGATGAATGTTCGCCTCACTTTGAAGAATGAGGAACACGTACCTGACAAGGAAGGGATGGCCGAGTGCCGACGCATAGTGGACGAAATCTCTGTAAGGGACCTTGTCCAAACAAATGACAGAGAAGAGTTTCAAGACTCGACTGATAGGGCGCTAGAGGATAACGTGGACGATGAGATGACCAGTAGCTCGAGCCAGAGCATCAAACAGGAGGATCGCAGAGTGATCTACTATGATTTTCCAAACCAAAACCCTAGAAGACAACACATGTATCATGATAAACGCAGAAACAACCACAATAAGCACCATGAGGACTCAGTACCTATGTTAACTGACAAAACGTAGTACTTGAGATTAGTCGAAGTGACTGACTGCCTCAAGGACAGGATATCAAGGCGATACATGAAACATGACTCAACCAAAACATCATCAAAACATAAACCAAAAAAAGAGAAAAATACCAAAAACCCGTCTAAGTTGTCCAAAATGGAACGCAAAGTCAAATACAATGATTTAAAATGGGCATTGAAAGAAGTTTGGACAACCGAAATGGAAACTGACGAGGAATCACATGATGATAAATTCGATGCACCATCCCACTATAAGAAGTATACCATTCAGGATAGGAAGATAGTGGTGCAAAAACCCAAACGAGATCCCAAAGAACCAGGAACTTCATATGATGGGCCTAAAAACACGAAACGCATTGACTTAGCAGAACCCGGAGAGGAGCCTCAACCGGCCTATATTGCCACGGACCTTACTGAAGAGGAAGAGCAACTTCTAGTCTATACGCTCAGGCAATATAAAGATGTTTTCGCATGGTCTTACAAAGATCTTAAGGGGATAGATCCTGAGATATGTGAGCACATGATTCCCCTTAAGAGAGATTCCAGACCACGCAGACAACGTCCTTACACGTACAATGAAACTTTTGCACAAAAAATCAAGGAGGAAATAGAAAAATTAAAGAACGTCGAGTTTATCTACGAAATTGAGCACACAGAGTGGGTGTCCCCAATTGTGGTGGTACCCAAAAATAATGGAAAACTGTAGGTATGTGTAAATCTCAAGCAAGTAAATGCAGCCACCATTAGGGATAACTATCCACTGCCAATAACTAATCATGTTATTGAGAGGGTAGTAGGGAAAGAGGCCTATAGTTTCTTGGCTACAACCAGCTGACGATTAAGGCGGAAGATCAGCATAAGACAGCTTTTGCGATAGAGTGGGGTATACTTGCATATAGGGTAATGCCCTTCCGCTTGACCAATGCCCCGGCCACATTTCAAAGACTAATGACCCACGCGTTCAAAGAATATCTCAGACAATTTTTGGAGATCTACATGGATGATCTTTGTGTTCATTCCCACCAACGAAGTGACCACATCACTCATCTGGGTAAAGTCTTTAAAAAATGCAGAACGTATCGTATTTTCTTAAACCTGGAAAAATGTGCCTTCATGGTGAGACAGGGTAGAATTCTGGGCCACATAGTGTCAAAAAATGGCATTTCAATTGACCAAGAAAAGGTGAAGACAATTGTTTCACTACCGAGACCAATGAAGATAAAAGAGGTGTAAGCATTTATGGGGCATTGCGGATATTACCGGTGATTCATATATATGTATGTTGTAATAGCCAAGCCATTGTACGCCCTCATAACTAAGTTTGAATGGACGGAGGAATGTGAGAAGGCTTTCCAAAAATTGAAGCAACATTTGATTTCAGCTCCAACTTTGCAAGCCCCTGGCTGGAGCAAAATCTTACATGTCCATGTGGATGCGTCAGCCTATGCCATTGGGTGCATATTAGCCCAGTCAAGGGAGAAGAAAATGGATTTTTCAATTTGCTACTCCAGTCAACAACTAAACAACGCAGAGGAAAAATATACCACTACGGAAAGAGAGGGCCTGGGAATTATCTATGCTATCAAGAAATTTAGACACTACCTTCTAGCAAACAAGTTTGTCTTCTTCGTGGATCACCAAGCACTGCTATATCTAGTGAACAAACCTTGCAACACTAGAAGAATTGTTTGATGGTTTATATTGTTGCTTGAGTTTGACTTCACGGTGGTTGTAAAAAAGGGGACCACACACCAGAGAGCAGTTCATCTTTCACGACTATTTCATGGGGAAGCACCTACAGGTGTCGATGATGAACTTCCTGATTCATATCTGTTCAACATAGAAATGGTGCCGCGATAAAGTGAAGAGGTCATGCCACTATTCACAATCGGCTCTTTGCAGATAGAAAGACAACCATCAATGATACACAAAATACGAAATCTCATCCTTTTAGTAGAACGGCTGTACAAACACGGTGAGGATGGAATACTGGGACTATGTGTACAACCTGAAGATACCACCTACTACCTCAAACAAGCTCATATACAAAACACTCTCATACAAGCTCAAACAAGCTCATATACAAAACACGGGGTTTCACGCTGGTGAAATACAGACAGGCCAATGGTTACAAAGACTAGGTGTCTACTGGCCAGACATGGAATACAGTGTCCATAAATACATCAAATCCTGTGATAAATGTATAATACAACCACCAGTGGAACATGCCACAATGTTTCGAGTAGTGCAAGCACCGAAATGGAGTGCTCACATCATTGAGTACTTGAAAAACAAAACCTTTCCAGAGGAATGGGACAAATCAAGAAGGAAAATTGTTGAGGAAGAGGCCAAACACTATCTTCTCATTACCAACCAACTGTATAGACAGGGGAAAGACGAACAATTACGGCTATGTGCTACAGAAAGCGAATATTACGTCATCCTAGATCACACACACGCGGGACAACTCGGAGGACACTTCTCCGTTGATAAAACGGCAAAGCTAGTGCTAAACTTAGGTATATGGTGGCCGACCCTATTCATGGATGCAACAACATACGTCAAACGATTTGATGAATGTCAACACACGAAACCACCCCTACGGAGAGATGACATGCCACTAAGGCCGATGATGGGAGTTCGCGCTTTTTCCTTCATTGGTCCCATCAACCCTCCAAGATACAGGACACACGCACAATACATTATTGTAGCAACGGATTACATGACAAAGTAGGCGGAAGCCAAAGCAACCCAAAAAAATGATGCAAGGACTACAGCTCAATTCCTTTTCGAAAATGTCTTTACGCGGTATGGACTACCAATCGAAATAGTAAGTGATAGAGGAACACACTTTGTGAACGACGTCATTGAGACTCTCCTTGACTTATTCATGGTGGTCCACCAAAATTCAGAACCCTATCATCCGCAAGCCAATGGACAGGCAGAGAGCACTAACAAAATCCTATGCACCATGCTCACCAAAATAGTCAGTGACTCAAGAAATGATTGGGATCAAAAATTACACACCACTTTATGGGCTTACCGTGTAGCTTTCAAAACTTCCATTGGCACGACTCCATTTAACCTATTCTTCAAAATTAATGTGATACTACCATTGGAATTCCTAGTAAAATCCCTCAAGGTGGCAACACAATTAGGATGGACGGGCCATGAGCTATTGGAGAGACTAGACACCCTATAACAATTAGATGAAACTAGACTCAAAGCGATCGCTCGGATATATGGTCAGAAAAAGCAAATGAAATCTTTTCATGATCGACATGTGATTGGTAAGGAGTACCAAAAAGGGGATTACGTTCTCATGTACACCCTGAAATAGCACTCCAAGAAACTCAAAAAGCGAGGAATGGGACCTTTTGTGATCCATGATATATCGCAAAGTGGTGCCGTTAAACTTGCAACATTGGCAGGAGAGGAGATGCCTAATTGGACGAGTGGTTTGCAGGTTAAAGAAATATCTTCTTTCGTTGACACCAGATGAACTCGTAACACTCCACGAAGAAGCTCAACGCAGATGTCAAGCACAGGACATTCGTGAACAAGCACAGCAAGAGGCCAAAATCAGAATATTGAAACGCAAGGAACAATCAAACTTTCAAAGGAAAGAACAACCAGCAATGGCTAATCACCATGCTCTGATAGCATCCATACAAACAGCGACTATATGGTTAGGAGGAATGGATCTGCGTATTCAGTTGCAGCTTGCTGACGGCACCACCGAACAAGCGTTAGTGGATACAGGAGCCAGAGCTAATGTGGTTAACTACTCCACTTTTAGAAAAATCACACAAGAACCTCTAATGCCAAACACTATGGGGCTCAAGGTCGCCAACAGAGGTACTATGGACAGTCTAGGCCACATAAATTTGCCAATCAATATTGATGGAACAGAGTATCCACATCAATTTCATGTGGTGGAAGATCATCATCTCAACGAAGCAGTTATACTAGGCGTGCCGTGGATGCGCACTTATCAGGCAACACCAAACGGGCAGGACAACACATTACGCATCGAGCATGAGGGCCAATCTTTATCCATGCCATTCGTACAAACGGACTATGAATGGGCACCTCTACCTTCGCCACAAGCGACAGCTCAGCAATCATCCATCACCAAGGTTACGACAATATGGGTCAAGAAATCAATCATGGAAACCAAGCCCAGGCAATTGTGGATACGTAAGCGCCAAATCCATACCAGTAAACCTACATTGCCTAAAAAAACTTTAAACCGTCATGAATTGCCCACCGCCGTTGTCAAACGGCCTAAAAACCGATGGAAAACTCTCTTCGGCATCCAACCACACTCGAATGGGTATGGCAAGAGAAACAACATCGCCTTCAAGATGCCTCTTCTAGTGGATCCCCACCCCGGGAATTTCGATGGCAACCCAAAAAATGCCAACAACCGCCACCATCGGCAACATCAAAACTTTTGCAGTGCACAATCAAACACATAGCACGCCTTCTACAATTACTATTGTTCGGGCCACGCAGCTTCCAAGGAACCTCACCACCAGCAGACAGCGAGTGAACATATTTTCAGCACCTATCTCTTGCACAGCAATTCGTTTTACCATGCATTTCCTCCATAAGCATCATAGAGCCACACTATACGGCTATGCATAGACACGTGCTTTATTCCCATACACTCTGACACATGCTCGTCGTGGACGACTCACTTTAGGAAGGGGGTAAAAGCGGTTGGAGTACCACTTGTATATACCATTACTATCATCCTATTTCTTTTCTTTTCATTTCCTTTCTTTCCCATTTCCTTAAAAACATAGGTTTTCGAAGCCTGACAAACTCTTAGTGGCATCATCATGAGCCATACCGTCACGATCTAATACTAGAATAAGAGTATGTATATAAGGGAGGTGACACTAATTTTGACTAATTTTGTCCGACTAATAATCATTGTAAATAAATTTCTTTTACAAAAGCGCAAAAAATGACAAATGATCAACAAAAAATTAATAAGTCGAGCCAGGAACGTCAGAATTGCCTTTTGAAAGAAAACACCGAAACTTCAAAGCAAGGACTACAACGATGGCAAATATGGAAAAATTCAACACAAAATGAATTTTGGACCAACTTCTGAAGGATCAAAACTGCAGATCGGACGCCATTTATAAACCGAGTGTCAGAATGACGAACGGTTCGAACCGCAGATGATGTGCCCAGCAAGATATGAGCAATGAAGGTAAGTATAAATGGGGCATTCCGAGTAGACTAGGATCATATAGTCAAAAAAGGGGCAGAAAGAGCGCATTTGCATTCAGAGAGAGAGAGAGAGAGAGAGAGAGAGAGAGAGAGAGAGAGAGAGAGAGAGAGAGAGAGAGAGAGAGAGCCACAGGACCATAGTGTTTTCAGAACTGTTTCTTCCTGCTGCGACCACCTCGGTGGATCTCACTACACCAGATTTGACAGGTATGATCATTACCCTTGCAAGAGCATGTGTGTGTGACCCATACTGCATCAACAGTACCAAAACAACAAATCAAAGCAGTACAAGGTCACAAAATCGGCAAACTCACAAGGCCAATGTAGGGGTCCAAAACTCATTATAAACAAGAAAAACTTCATCAGTAGACCCCAACTACCTGATAGAATCAGCCAAACTAAGAACAGTGGAAAAAGGTGTTGGAACATGGATCGCGATCCATGTTCCCAAAACCCTAAAATCAAGGAAACTCCTACAGGAGCAACTATAGAGGCCCAAGAACAAAACCCCATGACTGTTTTTGAAAATTGCTTCCCAACATGGATCGCGATCCATGTTCCTTTTTGCCGAAATCAAGATCAAAGAGGTTCACTAGCTGGAAAAATGTACCAATAGTCCTGGGGTTGCAAAATGATCACAAACAATGCTCTAA
This sequence comes from Adiantum capillus-veneris, assembly GCF_014529385.1. Classification (NCBI taxonomy): domain Eukaryota; kingdom Viridiplantae; phylum Streptophyta; class Polypodiopsida; order Polypodiales; family Pteridaceae; genus Adiantum; species Adiantum capillus-veneris. The sequence goes on from NC_140937.1 coordinate 126,800,254, forward strand.
AGGTCATCAGTTCCACCTGGATTGCTACAGTCAGTTTGTAAATGGTCTTTTGGTCAAAAGTACTGCTAAAGTAATTTGAAAAACTTCAAACTTTCCTCGAAGTCTATCAACAAGCAATGGTAACCTAAGAAGGGTGATGGGATCAAAACCAAGCAAAAGTACACTTGCAAAATGGTGAAACTTGCAAGATTCAGTCTGCCTTCCCAAGAGACTTCAAAGTTTGAGGAAACTTGCCAGGGAACCAAGCAAAGCTATGAACTACATACCTCAACCATCAGAAATCAATGCAAGGAGAGATTTCAGGCAAAGCATGACTCCAAAAGTGGTGGCCAGAAACAGATTTGGTCAAAACGGGAAAAATATGCCCATAAACTAAGAAATTGGGAAGAATATGGAAAAACATGTCCAAAGTTGAAAAAATTTCACCAGTGTACTAGGAAAACCTATAGGAACCAATGTGCACAAAAATTGTGTTCAAATGCTCCCCATACATGGATCGCGATCCATGTACCTTTTGAGCCAAAATAAGTAAAATCCATGCCATTTAATTCAGGATGATCAAGAAAGCCAAGCCATGAAGTGTCAAGCCATTTGAATCTTAAAAATCCACTTCCTAAAGACAAATCTTTGAATCTATACCTGATTTTCAAAATTTAGCCCAAGTGTCAAACCATTGATACAAATCCCAATTTTTTTGGACCAAGTAATACTCAAGATGAACCTTACCAGATGGTATCAACAGTTTTCCAAAATCTTGCCCAACATGGATCTCGATCCATGTACCTTTAGCTCTAAATCCAGAGAAAATTTCTCAGTAGCATCCCCTTATGCCCAGGGACAACTTCCCAAAGTTAGAATTTCAAAATGTTTCCCAACATGGATCATGATCCATGTTCCTTTTTGCCAAAATCTATCTGTTTCATTACAGTTTTGTGCCTATAGTAATCCTAGGTGCACTGGTGAAGTTTGGTCAAATTTGGAGTAGTTTTGATAAAGTTAAGCTCACTTTTTTATTTTATGGTCAAGTTTACACTTTCCGACAACTTTGATCAATGGCTAAAATCTGATTTCACTTGCAAATTGGCAACACGATGCCTCGAAGGAAAGCACAGAAGGAGTGGCATGTGGCACCCTATGAGATAACCGATATCTCATCAAATGAGAAAGCTCACCTCACAGAACAAGTACTTGAAGCAATTCCGGCAAATATTTTCATAGGAAGGTTCCAAGCCGCAGACAGAGAAATTGTAAAGACCACCATCTTTCCCCAGGAAATGTGGACTTTGCACCAGAATCCAAAAGTGCAAGCAGGGGTCAGGTGTTTACAGCTCGACAATTTCTTGAGACTGCCTCCTTGGGGAACCACGAGCTCATAAGCACAATTCGGTACAATGGGGAAGCAACACTGACAGACAAGGACGGGGCAGCCGTTAAAGTAAAAATTATAGCAGAAATTATAAATGAAGCCCTCCATCTGCCACAAGGGACGCACAACCTCTTGCAGAAAACAAAGGCAATCGACAATGATAAGGCCTTTTTGAAGCAACGGGGTCACAAGTTGACATATCAGGACTTGATCTACTCAGAAACAGAACTGCTGTTGTGTCTTATATCCCAGCATTTCAAGGTACAGAAGCCACCCAGATACACTGAACCCTTGTTGCATATGGAAGTGGTGATGGCGATGGGATTGGCTAAAGGCAGGGTGGTTAGCTGCGACTTTGGCAACTACCTCCTTGACACGGTTGTGGAAGAAAACTTAAAGGGCGGCCAACAAAGTAAAGCTTACATTAACGGAGGACCCATGCTCACACGAATAGCCTATCAATCATTGGGCATGATTGATGATCTACAACCTGTCCAAGTGCAAATTGACCTAATCCACAGATCCAAACGAGCTGTGAGACTAGTGGCAGGGCCTTCTACAAGACCAAATCTTGGAGTCAAAAAAACCAGGCAAAGTGCACCTTTAAGGGATTCGGACAATGAGAAAACAGAGTCGGATGCTCACAGCAGCCAAGGGGAGGGATCCAACCCACGGGATACTCCTTCGGAATACCAGTCTTCGGAGGAAGAGAAGGATACCCCTTACACCCTGGGATATACTCGATTAAAGAAAAAGGCTACACATTTGGCAGAAGCTATCCCCATCACTCATGCCAAAAGAACAATGGAAGAGGCACAGGCATTGAGGGAGAAGCTTCGCCAACAAAAGAAAGATCATCAGCAAACCCAAGAGACGGAAGCGGATAGCGAGAAAGAAGATGATGAAGTCGAGGATGCCTCTAATACATAGGCATACAGAGGCCTTGGAAAGAATCAAGCAACAAAAGAGAAAGGAAGCTGAAGAGAAACAAGAAATTGCCAGTGCCATGCGGCAAAGAATTCACAATGAGCTCAAACGAAAGATGGAATAGAGACAGCAAGAAGAATCAAAGAAGCAACACATCGATGATTTAGAATCATCTGACGAATCTACAAAAAGCAAAGAGGAGAAAAGTCTCTCGCAAGGTGAGGAACAACACGAGAGACAAGAAGAACAACACCAAAACCTCAATTTGCCCAAGGATGCTGAGACAATTTCGGAGAGGTCAGAACAAGAAAAAAAGGAAAGTGCAGGACAGTCGAAGCAAAAAGCCGACAAAAAGCAGACGGAACAGCAAGGCAATCAACAAACGGAGTCAAGGACGCAGCCTGCCATGGCCTCTGACGCAAGAGAGGGTTTAAAACAAAAGGAAAAGCAAGCTGAAGTGGTCGAATATTCAGATCAGCATGAGCCAAGAATGCAACGCACTCAAGCGGCCATAAAAGAAGGAGCTGAGATGGTTAGCTCTTTTGATATTAACAGTCACCTAGAGCATATCAAACTGCAATTTCAATGTCAAAGAGCTCTTTATAACCTCAAGGATTTGGAATTGGAAGATAACAAAAAGGAGGTAGCTAGAACAGCAGAATCCGAGCAATTGGCGCAACAAGTAGAGGCACTGAAGAACGTGCAAGTCCAGGCACAATCGAAGCTGCAGAGAGAAAGAGAAAATGAAAGCTACTATTATAAAGAAGTGCAACAATTCAATGAGGTGAACTCGGCTCTATAGATCAAACAACAACGCCTCGAGGAGGAGCTGACCAGGGAAAAGGAACAGAATGAGAAGCTACAAGGCTCGTACCCCGTGGTTAGCAGGTTTCTCACTCAACTCTTGGCAATACAGGAGACACCCTCCTCTTCGACTATGCCGACAGGCTCTACTTCCTTGATCTTCTTGGATCAAGGAGTTAAAAGAAGCCCTAAAACAAGAAAAATATGATAGACAGATCATGACAACATGTCATAGGGCCCTGCAACAACAAGCAAAAGATGAGGAAATTGAAGACTTGAAAAAGCAACTGGCTGAGGCAAGAAAAGAAGTAGAGGATCTGAAATCCAATCAAACAAAGGATCAACCAGACACCAGAGAATTTGAGCAGGGAGAAAGATCAGATCTCTTCGAGTTTGAAACTCAACAAACAGAGATAGCAACTAGAAGCACTGGAAAAGGCATGCAAGAATCTGCAGATCCCCAACCACGACATCCACCTCGGAGTCAGCCAAAGATGAAATTCAACGTTGGATCTCAGAAGTCAAAGACCCGTTGCACAAGGCATATCTGGAATATGAATTGAAAGTGCTGGAATCAGTTGCCCTCCTCATGATCACTCCAGATGAGGTTGTGAAAAAATTTGGACACGAAATGATCACTCTACCGTTGATGCGGCAAGAGGTTCGATTATGGTAGCAAAAGATGCTCCTAGAAATTGAACCAAACAGTAGAGGGGATTACAGAGAGATCCCAATTATAGCTCTTCAGATTGAAACAGTCCTTGACAATCAACCCCTCTGGAGAAAGAAATGGTTCGATCAGCGACCGATTGACGAAACATATTACAGGAATGCGCCCCAACATCTCAGGATCGACCCCACTTACTGTCCAATCAACAAGCGGCGATCCTCAGACAGTTTTTACAGTTGGCAAAGCAAAAGACCGGCAGTGTTGAACTACCCTGTCATAACCAAGCCGATCAATAACAACCCCCCATCAGAGCATTACATGGTGGAAACTCTGTAAGGATTCATCAATATGATGAAGGAGATCCCAGATCTCACTTGCCAGATACTGTTAAAGACTGCCAAAATGCTCATCACGTGCATTACAGCCTTCAGAGACATTGAAGCGGAAGAGCATCCATGGCAGGTATTTATCGAGGGCACACCGGGCATCTGCTAGAACATGGAGATAGAAATCCCCAGCAGAAATATCATCATGGTATTATATGCAAGAGTCATGTTTCTGCCATCTCAATACATGCAGACCTTCGAAGAAACTTTCATGACAAGTTTCTTCAAAGTGGACTCTTCCATATTCAATCCAATGACGATAGATCTGACAGCTCGTCACATTGCTTATCAGCGCACCATTGCAAATAATCCTTTCAGAGAACTGGCAACCAAAGTCGAGATCGAACCAAGAGCGCAAAAGTTCAGAAATCTCACTGCAACACTAGAAAGAAGGCACTAAAGTGACTTCCCTCATATGCAGCTTGCACGAGGACGTGCAAATGAATAGGATGGGGGGAATGTTCAGTGGACGTGCAAGTGAATAGGAAGGGGGGAATGTTCGGTGGATACGAGCGAGCAGGCGTATGCACACCAAACCCGACAGATACTCTATTTTTTCGGCAAAAACCTTTTAATTTTGCGTAAATCGAGTTGTAATTAGAAGAAGATTAGACCATAGTCTTTTTATGTTCTCTGAGTCTACCCTTTGTAAGAGGCCGGTTGGCCATGGGAAAGCCCCCTAACTTTAAAAGTCAAAACCCTTAGTTTTAAAAGGATAATCATCATTAGCTTGGAGAAGAAAACATGCGTTGCAAAAAGCTTCTTATGTCTACACTTTGCAATCATCATTTCTCCTGAATGGGTAATCAGAATTCTATTCCGAATAGTACATTGTGTTCCTTGTCTCTTGCTCTTCCATCTAAGTGTAATCATTTCCAATTCTGTTGTGGTTCGTAATGAGTTGTTTGTGAGCTAAATGCATTGATTTGGGAGTTAAAATGGTTGTTTTTTGATGTTTTGACTTTGGATAAGTGTTTCTATGCTTAAGGAGGATCTTTCCAAGTACTTCTGTTTCAGTTTTCTGCACATTTTTTGTGATGGATCGTGATTTATGTACCTTCTCAGATGGTGATAGAACTTGGTAGGATTGAGCCCATAAGTGTTGTGATACCTCTCCTTAAGTTTCGTGACATTCCAGATTCGTTTGGATACCGAAACGACGTAATTATGTTGAGTATTGAGAACAGATACATATTGATTGTCTGACTAGGAAGTGGTTGATTTTCTTTTGCTGTACGAACAAGTAGTCTTCGATTCACTTTGGTGAGATTGACACCCTCATTAAGTCTCCGTGCCCCACCCCGAGTCGCTTTCTTGCATATTGACATTATGTTAGTACAAAAGAGCTATGCTGCAGACGTCCGTCGCGACGACCCGCAGCTTTTGACAAGCTCAAAGAGAAGATTATCTCCCAACCATTCCTCATGCTTCTGGATCTCTCAAAGCCATTTGAGGTCTAATGTGATGCTTGTGGTGATTGCCTTGGAGCAGTCGTGCTTCAAGAAAGGCATGCCATAGCATATGAGAGTCGAAGGCTCAATATGGATGAAGGAGTCTTGGGCATTTATGAAAAAGAGTTTTTAGTTGTTCTACATGCCCTAGACACATGGAAGCACTATTTATTGGAGACTCTATTCATCTTACGAACCGACCATCAAAGTCTCAAGTACTTCATGACGCAAACCAAGCTTACCAAAAAACAAATGAGATGGGCAAATTTTCTTTTGCAATTTAATTTTCATATTGTTCACATTGCTGGTAAGCACAATCAAGTGACTGATGCACTTTCACAATGACCAAAAGTTAATGCGGTGTCTATACCTACTCACAGGGATCTATCTTCTATGATAGATGAGTATGCTAATGACCCTGAATTTACAAACATAATGTCAGCCCTTGCTTTGGAGAATAAAGAGGAACCATTCACCTTGCAGGATGGTTATCTTCTGCATGGCAATAGGCTATGTGTTACCGACTCCCTTCGTGAGAAATTCATGTATGAATCCCATGCTCCTCCCTATGCGGGGCATCGAGGCATTCAACCTACTCTCCAAGGAGTAGAGACGTACTTTTATTGGCCTACCATGAAAGTGGACATACAATAGTATGTTTCAAAATGTGTAGTATGCCAAAAGAACAAGTATAATAGAAGGAAGCAACATGGGTTACTCCAGCCATTTCCTATATCAAATTCACCATGGGAGAGTATATCCATGGATTTCATCTTTGGATTACCCAAGTCTATCCATGGGAATATGGGAATATGAACGATAGTCAACAGGTTTAGCAATCAAGCACAATCTGTTCTTGTCAAAAGACTATTAAAGCACACCAAATTGCAACTCTCTTCATATCATAGATTTTCAAACACCATGGATTTCCAACATCCATCGTGTCAGATAGAGATCCTAGAATGACCAATAATTTCCAAAAAAAGTCTCTTTGAAAATCTAGGTACAAGGTTGAATTTCTCTTTAGCCTATCACCCACAAATGGATGGCCAAAGTGAGATAGTCAACCTTACGATTCTCGATCTACTAAAGACTTATGTTATAGAAGTAGATCAACGCTCACAATGAAAAAAGTATTTACCTCTTGTAGAGTATGCATACAATAATATTGTACATACTTCTACAGGAAAATCACCTTTTGAACTCATTGGGGGAAGACCTAAAATTCCCTTGCACTACTTAAGTTACATGGGAAGATCTTTGTTTGCTGATGAGTGTAGCCGTGATCTACAAGAATCTTTTCAAAAGATTAAGGAGGCTATATCCACGTCTCAACAAAGGCAAAAAGCTATTGTTATTGACAAGCACAGAAGGGCCTTAACATTCAAAGAAAATGATTGGGTCTTACTTACATTTCCCAAGGCTCAATTGAGGCAAACAACATGCAAAATTCCTACGGGTCATCAAAAGTATTATGCTAAATTAGCAAAAAGATACTATGGTTCTTTTCAAATTTTGAAGCCAATCAATGAGATAGATTATCGATTCAAGTTGCCCAACCATTGTCTCATACACATTGCTTTTCATGTGAGCCTACTTAAGCCCTACAAAGAAGAGCCACCAAAAGAACCAATTATTGAAGACCCCCCGAAATTGAAGACCAAGAAGAGATGCTACAACCCGAAGCTATCCTTCGACATGAAGACAAGGTACTATGACATGGTAAGATTATCTGACGGTGTTTTATTAAGTTCAAAAATTATCCTTTTGAAGATTCTAGATGGATGCAAGAAATACAGCTTAAGGATAGTATGAACCTTGTCAATGCTTACAATGCTACACTAGAGTAAGCAAATGTACATTTTTTTTTCAAATGGTCAATGTTTTTGTCTTATAAGACTTATTTTCTTTTTATTGTTCACAAATTCAAATAGTATTCATGCTTAGAATCATGTTTTTGATGACGACGTCTCTCAAACACCAAGTAGTATTTGTCACTCTACTTTGGGAGAATGAAATGGACTAAGGAGTAGACATGCTTGCGGCAGCTATGTCTCCCACGCACCAAATGGATTAGTCATCCATCTTGGAAAGATGTCGTTGGGTAAAAATGGATCCTCTACCCGCTCAGAGAGATTGAATAATGACTAATGCTTTATCTCTTCTATCTCATAGTCAAGGACATCTATGATTTCAAGAGAGAGGTAATGTCATAAAATTCCAATATCTAACCAACCCAAATGATTTTCTCATATTAGATTGATCATTTAATGTAGGAGAATAGATGGGAACAAGGGTTAGAATATAGACATGTGCTTTTGGGTCTATCTCGACACAGGGCCAATGGCAAAGGGACCCAAATGAGAGATGATATGTCAAAGAGCAAGGTTAGCTAATGGAGCTTAAATACCTTAGGGTTAGCTTCATTAAAGACCTCCAAAGGTTAGTGTTAAAAGTCCTTTGACGTTAGGTAAGTTAGGGTTGAGATTGAGGTGGGAACCCGGCCCAAGCTTTCAGTGCTTGTCGTGCTTGATCACTAAGGTGCTTGAGGTGCTTATCATGCTTGATTACTAAGATGCTTGAGATGCTTGTCGTGCTTGCCGACTAGGGAGCTTGAGGTGCTTGTGGGAAGACTGCCCAATCTTGAGGTGCTTTGTCATGCTTGCTGACTAAGGTTCTTGGAGGTAAGGTGTCCTAAAAGTCAAATCCCATCTCTACAAGAGAGGGGGCGAGCCCTAAAGCTAGGGGATGAGAGAGAACACACACACCCTCACACAAGGCAAGCCTTGGTACAAAGAAAGCAAAAAGGACACTTGTCAAGCTCTTCCTCATGTTGCCCTCATGGTGTTCCTAAAGCCTATTGGTTGGCCTTTCAAGGGGTCCAGTGGATTTAATTATTATTTTTTTGCATTTATCAAGTCCTCTCTCTCAAAGGGGAAAGGGGGACACTTGTCCCAAGACTATCCTTGTTGCTTGTAATGCATCCTGCATGTGATTGGTCAGTCCTGCAGGGGTCCAATGAGCTTTAAGCATGAGCTACAAGGGGGGGTTGACCAAGGAAGCTAGGGGCATGCTTGGGGGGTATACTCTCCTACACACTCACACACCCTCACTGTGCAAAGTGCAAAGTGCAAGAGCTCCATCTCCTTCTCCAAGCTAGTAGAGAAGTTGAGAGTCTGCACCAACACTCTTGGCTATGGAATGCAAATCTAACCAAGAGCCATGCTTCAATGCTTAAGCTTGCCATCTTCTCCATCTTCAGAGTTATGCTATTATGTATGCTAGCAAGAAGATTGATGATAAGTGAGGAACTATTTCTTTCTTCTATGAAATGTTTCTTCTTCCTCTTCCTACCCTCATTCCCCACTAGCTCTCTCCACCTTCAAAGGTATTTGAGGCCTTGGAACTGAGGCTTGGGATATTTAATTCTTTTTGCAAAGATGATGTTCTGCTCATGATGCATGAAGCTTTCCATCTTCATTGCATCACCTAGGTCACAAGGAACACAAAGATTGTACTATACCAAGTCTCCCTTCATGGAAGAATCTATAATACAAATGCCTATTGGAGGGGGGACCCGCTCCACATAAATCCGTTCTTCAATTGCTGTCAAGTTCTCTAAACTCTCTATCCTTGCAAAAGTTGTTCATTCCAAGTTGATTAAGAACTATGTTTATGTTGCACCATCAATTAAGTTCTATGCTCACAAAGTATTCTCACATTCTTTAATTTTCTAATTCCGCTACTCTCAAAGTTAATACGTCATTACCATTACAAGGTATGGCTAGTGGTCTATGGTCTTTGTGAGGTTGATTTTGTGTAGAAAACATTGTGTCTGTAATTTGGACCTTCAATAGGTGTTGGTTCCAGCTCCCTTTGGGTCTCATCTACCAAATTGCTTGACTCGCTTGATCTCCTCTATAGGGTTTGGGTAAGTTCGGATCTTCTTTCTTTGTTCCACGGGTTGTGTCCATTGTGGATCATCATGATCTTCCTTGTTTTTAAATTTTCTAATGGTTGTTTTAGTCTAGATGGCAAGACAGTCCCCAATTGCATGGTTGCAACACGAATTAGAACACCTACATCTACTATTATTAACACACTTTAAGTGGCTTTCATAAATTTGTGGTGCATTGCCGGAGGTCATGATGGAAGGTCATGATTGACAATTGAATGACTACAACAAATCAGCCTACAAAACCAGCTACAGTTGAAGGTGCTTCTACTTCTAGACAACAACCATTTGACCAAGCTGCACAATCCATTCAGGTATGCAGCAAGAATGATAGGGCTATTATGGAAACTATCTAGCAAGTGCATTTGTGTTGTGAAGAATTGTTGCAATGCATGAAAGTGGTAGAAACCCAACTTGCTGCTATTGAGTCCAAAGTTAATCATACTTATGCATTGGTCAATCATATTTCGGATATAGCAGCTTTGCAACAAGTAGCCAATGAACCCATGGAGCAATGGGTACCTGATCGCACTCTCAATGCTTGTGATCTCATTTATTTTGATTCTAAATTCAACAGAGCATTCTATTCAGAACTATGGGTTAAATTCCCTCAGACATAATCATTTCATGTTGATGCTCTTTGGGACTCTGGTTCAGTAGTGTCTTACATTAACCAGGTTTTAGTACCACCTCAGTTTATTCAGTATTTACCCTCTAGCATAATTGTGTCCTATGCTAATAATACCAGAGGGTGAATTCAAAAGGTGGTTTCATGCAAAATTGCACTTGGACAAGCTAAGTTTCAAATCACTCTTTAGCTGCATCCACACCCAAATACTGATCTTACTTTGGGAGAAGATCTGATCTCACAGGTAACTCCATTTACTGTTCTACCTGATTTTTCTATAATTTCAGAGTCAGAATTGGACTTATGAAGTTCTCACCAAATCAAGAGGAACTCTTCTTCTTGGGGGGATGATTCCCACTCTCCTTGATCCTCACAAGGACGAAAGGTTCATATTTGGTTTGCATCAGAGAAAGCTAAACATTCTGAGAAACTAGAAGAAATCAACACCTTACTGACACAACAAACCAATGATAATTCATTGGCATTCTGGGAACATGAAGAATATTGGGTTTCACTTCTAGGAACTCCCCCGACTGTGCTGAGTTAGAAGCAACACATCCAAGAATGTCGTTAGAGGACACAAAAATGTGTAATGAAGAGATTAGTTAGATTGATATCCCCACCAAACAATGCTTTTGCATGTCAAGCCTTTTACGTGAATAATCACGCGGAACAGAAAAGGGGAAAAAAGAGGCTTGTAATCAACTATAATATTATCACCGATTGGCTAGATCCCATACGATTTCCTTTACCTCTTAAAGATGAACTACTCCAAAGAATAAAAAATGCAGGGTTTTCTCTAAATTTGATCTAAAAAGCGGTTTTTGGCAATTTAAAATACATCCTACAGATAGGCATAAGACGAGCTTTGTGGTACCACAAGGCATGTTCGAATGGAATGTTCTGCCAATGGGTCTGAAATCGGCTCCATCACTATGCCAGGAAAGAATAGAGTTGATTTTTGCAGATTGCCAAGAATTCTTACTTTTATACATTGATGATATCTTAGTACATTCCAAGGATATCATCAGTCATATCAAACATCTGCATCTATTTTTTTGCAAATTGCAAAAGACTGGCCTAGTGTTAGGTTTGAAGAAGATTGAGCTTTGTCAATCTCAGGTATCTTTCTTGGGCATTGAGATATTCTCAGGATATATCAGGATGCAATCTCACGTCTTTAATAAATTGAAAATCTTTCCTGACATATTTACGGGAAAAAAGCAAATGCAGCTCATTTGTGGGATGTTTACAATTGATAGCTCCCTAGTACCCTCATTTAGCCAAGGACCTACTTGTTTTCAAGGATTTGGAATGAAGTCAGCATTTCTTTTGGAATGAACAACTGACCAATACAATCAAGCAAATCAAACAGGTATGCAGTCATTTGCCACCACTACAAATCCCTTCATATAAACCCTTGATAGTTTACTCAGATGCCTCTGAAGAAGCATGGGGTGTAATTTTGTGTGAAGACACCAATGATGGACCTACTATCTGCCGTTGGGCATTGGGATGCTTCAAACCCTGAGATTAAATATCACTCCATTCAAAGAGAGTTATTAGCATGAGTAAATTCTATGTTGGCCTTCCGATTATTCCTAATGGGGGTCCCCTTCACCCTCAAAAGTGATCTTAAAATTTTCAGCAAATTCCTAGAAGAAAAGAATGCTACTAAGGTGGAAAATACACGTATTTTCCGATGGTCTTACAAGATCATTCATTTTGATATTTCCTATGAATAAGTGTCGGGCCATAAGAATAACATAGCCGACCTCATCTCACGAATCAAAAGCGGGGGTGAATGATGTGCATTGGTATTGCCGCATTGCAAATCTCTGTGTAAGAAGTTTGTTCTTCTTTTTCATCTATGTTTTAAGTTCATACGCCATCTTTCAAATTCTCCGTCAGTTGTGCTTTACCATCTATTTTATGTGTTATCTGTTAAGTTGGTATCAGAGCCAGTAAGCACCCTTTGTTTTTAAAGGCTTTGCTCTACAATAATTTCTCTAATCCCATAGTAACTAGTTCATGAGCTCAAGCTTACTCATTAGAGCCATTCAAGCTGAATTAGTCAGAGTCTCTCACGTAAGGTGCCACTAAGACGCAGACACTCACAGCTTTCTCAACAAACTCTATTCTTGCTTGGCCACTCAGTTACTATCAAAGATAAACTTCTTTCGACAAACCTCTTATCAACAATGGCAATGATTATCTCATCCTTTAAGAAGCTTCTGACAAAAAATATTGAAATTGAAGAACAATCTCCTCAAGGATGATGGAGCTTACCCAAGGTATCTACTTCTCAAGTATACAAGCATAATAAAATTTTTGCATTGTCTGCCAATACTCTGTATCATGAGACACATGGTAAGCTGACAATCAAGGACAGTGACAATGATGATCACATAATCCACTTGTTTGAAGAGCTAACTGAATTTCGGGAAAAGGCTTTAAAGAGGAATCATACTGTATAGGAGCCTTGCTTGACACTAGGCATAAAAACCTAAATGACCAAACCATTAGTATTCTGCAAGGAAGCTTGTCTAATGGACCAATATATATTGAATGCTTCTTGAACTTCCCTTGTAGCCTTACTAATAGGTATTTCAATGAAGTGATCTCTTTGCTGCTCAAAACCAATGGATTAGACATGAAAAACACTCCAGATCACTTACAAATCACTTATCGCATGATTATCTAGACCATAAATACCTGTGTCCCTTTTGTGTATAACTCTGGGCATTTGAGGGACAAGGAATCATCTAAGGGGCAAAATATAGTGATGAAAGTTGATGAGACAACTCTAGGGACTCTACTAGAGATGGTGGAATGGTAGGAAGTTCAATTTCCTGAGGCATGGCAATTGAATATCTCCAAAACACTTATAAATGAAGTTCAACATCCTGAGCCAATGAAGATTGAAAGATTAGGCTCAATAGATCAATACAAGATTTTAACAAAATCAAAGTCTAGGAAAGAACTCGCTTCAGTCCTGGCACCCCCACAGTATAGTCCGGCATCAACGAGTTCTTCCTAATCTACCAGCAAAGCTCGCCCTAATGTGATATGCATTCACCCTGAAACCTATAAGGATTTTGAGGGCCTATTCAGATGTAAATTATGTAACCGCATAATAGCTACTGATTTTTCTATAAATGGGATTGACTGTCTCACAAAAGATGCCATTAACGACAAAGATTTGTCAATTAGTCAACCCTACATCCTTCCTTCTCCTAATACTCGATTACAACCGTTGGAAGAAACATAAAATTGGCACACCAATGCCATCAAGGAATTAGATGTGCTGCAATATCAACTAGTGTCTAAATTGACAGCTCTAACCACTCTAGTGTCCTTGGCCAGACAGGTTTTCTCTATTGAATCAGAGCTACAGCCGCAACCTGTCCTTACTTTTGGAGATAGCAGTCACGATAAAACATTTCCTAGGATGTTTTCAACAGTAATGCATGAGCCAGTCATCAAGTCTGTTTCTCATTTTCCTCTACATACGTCTCCCTTTCTTGATATAGATATCACCGATGGCTTTGATCCTCGTCTCCAGTGGGGGGGGTAAATGCATAGGTTCGAACATGGTTAGAAAGACAGCAACTTGGAGAAGAGGTGCGCAATATCTTGCTAGAAGATAGTGATTGGATTGTTTTCAAAGATGATGCATGTGTTGAGTATGAAGAGATGGAACTAGATGAATTGGATGTCTTCCTACCACAAATCTTCCCTAATCTAACAGCATCCTTTGATGAAGACTCAGACATCATCACTGAAGACATCAGCACTGAAGATGAGGTTAGGATCATGAATCCTATTAGTAATAAAGAATCAAGGAAAATGAAGGTTGAATCCCCAGCATCATCGTCTACCAGTTTGAAAGGGGTAAGCAAAATTGGAGATATGACCATACTGAATATAGATGGTCTTACCCAGGAAGAAATATGGAAGGTGTTTGAATTTATTTATAATTCTGCACATTATGGGATCTTGTACAAAGACCTGACTCAGTGCCAATCTGTTTCTATGATTGTTGCTGGGTTTCAAGGAATGTTGAGAGCATGGTGGGATGATCTCAGTGGAAAGTAAGACCTATATTATGCAGGGAGGGCCTGAAGGCAAAAAAAATCTTGATAATGTTATCTCATTGTTCTTTGCTGCCCTTGTGATGCAATTTTTAGGGTCTACTAGCAAGATTCAAGATCGCAACAAAGAAGCCTTCTTCAAAAGTAAGCTTTGCAACCTAACTCAGGTAAAGAAATATCAACAGCACATGACTCAACTCATGTATCAGTTCCCTAGAGGATATTTCAAAATTGAGTCAGGTCGCAAAGCTTGCTTCTGAAGAAGGCTTCTCTGTTGCGATCTTGAATCTTGCTAGTAGATCCTAAAAATTGCATCACAAGGGCATCAAAGAACAATGAGATAACATTGTCAAAAAATTTTCTGCCTTCGGGCCCTCTCTGCATAATATATTTCTCACTTTCCACGCTGAGATCATCCCACCATGCTCTATATGTGTGTGTGTGTGTGTGTGTGTGTGTGTGTGTGTGTGTGTGTGTGTGTGTGTGTGTGTGTGTGTGTGTGTGTGTGTGTGTGTGTGTGTGTGTGTGTGTGTGCATGGGGATCGCTACTCTTATTTGGCTAGCATTGCTACTGTTCTACTGAGGTTAATCTTAAAAAATTGCTCCCAAGTGTTGAAGGTAGCTTAAGTTAATGAAGCTTCACAGGTTATTAAAGTTGTCAGTGCAATGTCTCAAGTGGGTGCCAGTGAACTCAAAGGAGGAAGCAGAAAGTTTGGAAGTCAGCATTCAAGAGGAGTGGACCTCAACAAGACTCGCATGCCACCGAAAAGGTCAAAGAGCCTAAGACATTTGAGACGGCGTGTAATCACCATCAAACTTTCAAAGGTCTATTCAATGTTGGGTCTTGCGGTGCTTGGCTTGGTCAGAGGATTGTGGTCATGGGCTAAGAGCGATTTTGATGTTTCTATTATGGAATGGATTCTGAGTAGCTGGACACTAACATTTATGGTCATGTGTGTGTGATGTAGGAGGTCAAGGTAGCTGAGTCGTGGGCAGGTGGCTGACACTAGATAGCAGGACATGGAATAATCCAATAATACTTAGGGTTTTTAGTTAGTTCAATAAAGTCTTTTATCCCCAAAGTGGAAAGTAAATAGCCTCATTTATGAGATCTCCCTTTTTGGATGATTGTGACCTGTGAATGCTCTTTCATTCTCTCTCTCTCTCTCTCTCTCTCTCTCTCTCTCTCTCTCTCTCTCTCTCTCTCTCTCTCTCTCTCTCTCTCTCTCTCTCTCTCTCTCTCTCTCTCTCTCTCTCTCTCTCTCTCTCTCTCTCTCTCTCTCTCTCTCTCTCTCTCTCTGCATGGCATCGTCGGTCTAGAGGGGTGTGCATGCAAGTATGAGATGTGTTTTGTGCCATGACGACGTCCCTATTTGCAAAAGTGGTATCAAATCCCGGGCCTACGCTTCGATCAATTTCAACACTATGAAGGCTACGCATGCAAAGATCAGTGCAGATTTGATCTTAAATAGTATAATTATGGTTAAGAAATTTCTTAAAATTTTTATTATTTGCATAGTGTCATTGCTAATCACATCTTACTTGCATGTAACAGTAGGAAAAATTCCTCTCTGATGGGATTAGAACCCATATCCTCCCCTCCATAAAGAAAGGGAGCACGACCATTTGTGCTACAGAGACATAGGCATACAGCCAACAAGAACACCTACTGATGCAGAGGCATGGACGGCCCATTTTTACTCCTGAGGGATGGTTTGGAAGGACTAGAGGATGGAGGATATGGTAGTGAAGAGGTCGTGGGAGTGCGTGTGAATCGACTCCACGTTAAGTTGCTGCATGGTAGAGATTTTCACTTTTTAGCGGTGGGCGTACAGCATCGTTTCCCCTCCTCCTACTTGTTGAGCACCTACAGCAGCAATAGCCGCATGACCACCCACTACTCTCCCATCTCCATTGCCAGCAACCCTGCTAGGCATAGAGTTCCCATCACCTCGCCACCTCATGAAGTAGCTCTACCTCTCCGTATAAATCTCACTACCTCTTTGTTTGAAGCTCCCCTGGTAGCAACCCACCTATCGTGCCTCTCCTCCATGTCCCCTTTGCTCCTCTCCTTGCTCAACGTTACCCCTCTAGAGTCTTTGAAGATGACACCGATTGTCATGCTAGCCCACATAGTGCTTGTTCCTCGAGGTTGTGGGTTTCTCATGCGTTGTGAGGGATTGTGGGGTGGCCTCTATAACACCTCCATACTCACAAGATATATGAGGAAAAGTAAAGTAGCTCTCACAAGAGGATAGGATCCAATCTCCACTCACAAACACACTCACCCTTGCATGCACAAAACCCCGCCTACACTCGACTAGCTTCCCTTTATACTGTCATAGCCCTAGCTATGATCAATTGCAGTCAAGGAAGCAAAAAAGGAACTAAATTTTGGGGAAAAAAACCAATGAAAACAAAGAAAAATCTCTGCACTTTTGTTCATAAACACCATACCCTCACACCATCTCAGTAGCCCTTGCATATGCAAGAAGGGGCTCCATAACCATGCACACAAACCCATCAAAAACCATGCCAATCATGAGTTATACAAAAACTCATGATGCTCAGCCAAAAAACTCAGAAAAAACCATGGAAAACATGGGGAAACAACCTCCCATTCACAACAATAAGAAGGGGCTTTCACTGCCAAACCTGAGTAGCAGGCACACGCGTACAAGAGAGCTTCGCTTCACGCAGCTTCCATCACCAAAAAGAGAGAAGAGGGGTGAAAGTGTAGAGGTTACCACCCATGTTCATGGCCTTCTTGATGAGAGACACACTCTCCAATCAAGGCTCCAGGCCCTCGCACACACACACGGGCACCTCCACTACACAACCCCCAAGCACCACCGCAGACTGCAGCAAGAGAGGCTTTCTTCTTCACATCTGAAAACTCCCACTCACTCAAGACCCCAAGCTGATAAAATTTCAGTTTTTATTCATATTTTTAAAGCACTAACTCACACTTTGAAGTCTCGACACTTCTATGTACAAAAACAGCAAAACTATGTACCCTGCATAACTGGCCCGCATGCGTAGAGACAGCTGGCACACACCGCCTTTGTACACTTTGTACAAGCATGATTTATTTACATATTAGGCCCCCAAAAGCATTAAAAAACATATCTCAAAGACTTTGGGGTGGCCCGCACCATTTCGTCAAAACACGTCACATATTGCCCCCCCAACAAGCATGGAACACTTTCAAGTGTTTCATGTGCATACTTTCACATCATTGTAAACATTCTCCTATTTTTCATGCCATAAAAGACCCAAAATATAAGATGAGAGCTAAAAATAACATAGATTCTCTTACCATCCACCTCCATGTTGCATCCAATAACCATATGCATAACATAGTAGGAGCTTCTCCCACCGAAGCAAAATCCCATGTGCTATTGACACGAGACATATGTCTTTTCCCTCTATCATACACATAATTTTGCATTGAATCCAAGCCAAAAATTTCATGCTTCAACTCATACAAATCACTGATTTCAAATATGTCCATCAAAGCTTCTACATTCTCAACCATAATCTGTCTAGTCAAGACATTCAAAGTGTCCTTGCATGCCAAACCACAAAAGAGCACTTTCTCTTGGCTATCACAATTAAGACCATAAGGCATGCCATCATCCAGCTTGGCAAGCATATCAAAGGCACTAGCACAAAGCATATGACCATCCATATCATCAATATTTCCAAAGCAAAGATCCTCTTTCATTAGCCTCAAAACTTCCTCTAATATTCTCTCGTGGTTGACATTAGAGCTTCCAACAACAAGTAGCTCACCAAGCAAGTCACTAACAGATATACCATCATCAAGGACCACATCATCATGCAAAAATTTAGGCTGAAAATCAACATTCAAAGCATCCAAGTCATTACGTTTAATCTCAACATGGGACTCCATAGAACCTCTTCCAAAAGCAAGAAACAAACTCATCTTCACGCATAGCTAAGCTCTTCACCCTTGACCAAGCTTCATTTGGAGTTGGCATCACTACATATCTTTGAAGAAATAATGCTTCCAAGAGTGACCAACAACTCTTATTTGCATCATTCAAGCTCTTATACCAAACATAAGCATCACCCACAAGCAAGAGAGGAAACATATGCAACCATTATGCTTCACAATCATTTCCTGTCAGTAAACATTGCAATTGTACCTGTCTCAAGAACCTTCTCGGGTCCTTATCATCTTCACCTGTAAAACTTGGAGAACTCATGAAAACAACTTACAAATAGAAGGTTGAGCTTGACTCCAGGGAAAGTCTCAACCGGAGAGCCAAAATAGATCCTCAGAAAGGGGGCACCAAAACATGTGAGGGATTGGGGGGTGGCCTCTATAACACCTCCATACTCACAAGATATATGAGGAAAAGTAAAGTAGCTCTCACAAGAGGATAGGATCCAATCTCCACTCACAAACACACTCACCCTTGCATGCACAAAACCCCACCTACACTCGACTAGCTTCCCTCTATACTGTCATAGCCCTAGCTATGATCAATTGCAGTCAAGGAAGCAAAAAAGGCAATGAATTTTTGGAAAACAAACCAATGAAAACAAAGAAAAATCTCTGCACTTTTGTTCATAAACACCATACCCTCACACCATCTCAGCAGCCCTTGCATATGCAAGAATGGGCTCCATAGTCGCTCCCAACCATGCACACAAACCCATCAAAAACCATGCCAATCATGAGTTATACAAAAACTCATGATGCTCAGCCAAAAAACTCAGAAAAAACCATGGAAAACATGGGGAAAAAACCTCCCATTCACAACAATAAGAAGGGGCTTTCACTGCCAAAGCTGAGTAGCAAGCACACGCGTACAAGAGAGCTTCGCTTCACGCAGCTTCCATCACCAAAAAGATGGAAGAGGGGTGAAAGTGCAGAGGTTACCACCCATGTTCATGGCCTTCTTGAGGAGAGACACTCTCCAATCAAGGCTCCAGGCCCTCGCACACACACACGGGCACCTCCACTACACAACCCCCATGCACCACCGCAGACTGCAACAAGAGAGGCTTTCTTCTTCACATCTGAAAACTCCCACTCACTCAAGACCCCAAGCTGATAAAAGTTCAGTTTTTATTCATATTTTTAAAGCACTAAATCACACTTTGAAGTCTTGACACTTCTATGTACAAAAACAGCAAAACTATGTATCCCGCACAACTATCCCGCATGCGTAGAGACAGCTGGCACACACCGCCTTTGTACACTTTGTACAAGCATGATTTATTTACATCTTACGCCCCCAAAAGCATTAAAAAACATATCTCAAAGACTTTGGGGTGGTCCGCACCATTTCGCCAAAACACGTCACAGCGTCACAAGTGGAACTCTAGTAAAAGGTGACACAGGCGGTCAACTCCTAGCCGTCAATTGGCCCTGGACACTCAGATGGGTTGCGGGCACCTACTCACTTCTTTATGACTTCATGGAAGTGGCATGCATACTCTCAACTACAGCATGGCACTCCCCACCATTTGTTCAATGGCTAGAAACATCACATGGCGAAACATCCACTCCAACCACCTGAAAGCCACCTAATCTCCCGTCCCCCCCTACACCCCCACTTTGCATGTTGGTGCATTCGTTCCCAACTAGCTGATATCTGTGCACCCTTTCATCCCGACCAAGCGGCCACTTTACCAAAAAGGTGGTGCACCTACCAAAAGCAATAATGGGTGCACACTCCTACTTTGCATGGCCCACCCACCTTCGACCCTCCCTTCCTTACATGGCTTCAACGGGGCAACTCCAAGTTCAGCCTTGACAAAATGGATTCCTTCTCTCCTGTTCTCATCTCCCACAGCGCTTGTAAGATCCCCAACCCGCCAACACCAAGATCGAGATGGGATCCTTGATAGGTCTCTAGGCTTGATAAAAATCAGAGTCTCTAAACAAGAAAAATCCAAGGAATAGACCTTTACCATTGACAATGGCTTGGGTCTATAGCCTTAAAAGAAGACCTAGTCCTATCTCGCAGCGAGAACAGGAAAACGTATTAAAAGTCCGAAAAACTATTCGGCCCTATAATCTCCACAAGTTGGTCTAAGGTATCCTCAACCAACGCTTTTTTCCCCCTAACATATGTGAGGGCACAGCCGCTGGTGGACTCCTCTTCCACGTGAAGATGTTTTTCAAACGTTTTCAGTGCGTCGGGATGGATAGTTACCTGACTAATCAGGTTCACCCGTCCCTGATTGACAACCTTAGTCAATCCCCACTTACCATCCCGCACTCACACATGATTCTTTTGTTTTCTATTTACTATCACATTGTTTTAACACTTAAAATAATGGTTTCTTTTAACTTTTCGTCACAGTAATTCCTTCAACAAAGTATTAAAGACAGCATTGTAAAGCATTCTTTTAGCAAACAGACATCTTTAAACTTCAGACAGGGTACTGTCAATCAAAACATTGTCCATAATAACCATGACCAGTACTCTTCTTGTCTCAGGATCACCTAAGGCTGAAAAAATGGAACCCATTCCTTATTCACAATCCAGAGTGGATAAACCCCCACCCAAGGTTCCGGGTGCCCATACACCAAACCAGTTGCCCATACAATCGGGCAGCTCCCCTAGCATAAAAACGGTATCCTAACTTATGTAGAAACATCAAGACATGACACGGAGTAGAAACTCATCGTTCATGGGGGTAACCGACTTATCCGTTGCTGGAAAGCCATCATTATTTATCAAAATATACCAAGGAGTCAGAGGTGTCTTGAGAGAAACTGTCTTAAGGATGATCAATCATATCTTTCCTAATTCAACCAGTGTTAACCCAAACAATTCTTTCGTACATTATAAACAATTGCACGCTGAAAGTTACCTTTCGTTTTTGGTCAATTATTCCTTTTCTGATTCTTAATCACTCCTTACATATGCAATGCTATCTTATAAAAGAAATTAAACTATTTAAAGACTTAATTGAATAATGGGAAACCCACCTGGGCCTGATCAGCCATCTGCTGTTGCGCTAGCGCCTGAAGACCCTCCTCCGTAGGCCTACTACTAGGCCCAACTTCATCATCGTGTGACGCTCTAATTCTTTCTAGAGCTCTGTCCTCATCATCAGAGGTAGGATTGGCTCGAGTCCTTTTAGGTGCCATAACTTTTTATTCCTTATAAAAAGGACGTCTAATCATTATGTAAATTATCCGAAAGCTAGACTTAACCTTTGTGTCCAATTTTACCCTTATCTAGGTTAAATTTATAGTGTTAATTGGTAAATTCTTGACCTAGTAATTTCTTATTTGCCTATATAGGCGTGATAACTTTTTCCACAGCTTCCCTAAGGGTTTCCTAAGCTCTTCTAGTTTTCTTATAATTCTCTATATCTTTTTCATAATTTCCCCATCAAATTTTAAGCTTGGAATCTGCTTATTTTGAGCTTAATATTATGTTTATATATGTTCTCTTCAAGAATTTATTTTCTCAACTTTATATCACAAGTTTACACTTACTACAGTTTTCCTAAAAACTTTTGACCGCAAAGTCTATTTATTTTCATTAAGCTTTTGCTAAAAACAAGACTTTTGCTCAATTATAATTTTCTAAACTCACTAATTAACTATTGTGAAATATCACAAGTAGATAAGGATGTTTGTGACCTCTGGTAATTATCTTTCAATTTTCCAACTCAATTATGTAATTTCCATCTTTTATTTTCAGCTAAACTTAGTATAATTTGACTTAGATAAATATCTATACTAATTTTCTAACCTTGACATAATTACCACGGCCTCTTTATCATGTAATCTAACTCTAATAAATAGCATGTAATCATATAACATGATTTACTAATTCCCTTTTTAGTTTTTAGGTAGAATTAGTATAGTTTGACTAAACTAAATATTTATACTAAGTTTCTAACCTTGACATAATTATCATAACTTTTTGATGTTATAATATAGCTCTGAAAAATAGCATGTAATCATCTAACATGATTTACTAATTTTCTCCTTTACTTTTTAGCTAAAATTAGTATAATTTGACTTAAATAAATATCTATACTAATTTTTTAACCTTGACATAATTATCACGGCCTCTTTATCATGTATGCTAAGTCTGATGGATAGCATGTAATCATATAACATGATTTACTAATTTTTTTGTTTTATTTATCTTCCAAAATAGGGTTTTTTAACTAAGATAATTAGCTAGATTAACTTTTTATGGCTAAGCTAATCATCAATGATCTCTAATGATGTATTTTAACTCTAAAAATTATCTCAAAGTTATTTAATTTAATTTGCTAATTTTCCCCTTTAGTTTATCCTCAAAAATAGTGTTTTTCTACTAAGATAATTAGCTAAACTAATTATCTATGATTAAGATAAATATCACGGGTTTCTTAAGATGTATTTTAACTCTGAAACTTATCTCAAAACTTTTTGATAAATTTGTTAATTTTATCCTTTACTTTTTCCTTAAAAACAGTGTTTTTCTACTAGGATAATTAGCTAAAATAATTATCTATGGTTAAGATAATTATCATGAGTTTTATAAGATGTATTTTACCTCTGAAAATTATCTCAAAGCTTTTTATCCTAATTTTCTATTTTCCCCTTTAATTTTCTCTTTAAAAGAGTGTTTGTCTACTAAGATAATTAGCTAAACTAATTATCTATGGTTAATATAATTATCACCGATTTCCTAAGATATATTTTACCTCTGAAAATTATCTCAAAGCTTTTTAGTTTAATTTGCTAGTTTTTCCCTTTACTTTTCTCTTAAAAACAGTGTAATTTTGCTTAAATAGTTACAAGATTTATTTAAATAATTAAGAGATAACTTTCGTAGCATTTTGACAGTCTAATACAGCATTGATAATTATCTTCTCTCAATCTAAGTTTAATTAGTATAATTACCATTAATTTATGATTAAAATGATTAATTTCAATCCTAATATAATATAATAATTAATTATATTAATATCCCTAAGCTTAATCTCAATAATCAACAAAGAATTAAGAATTAGGAGAGAATTTTAGAGTTTAAGTAAGTTTAACTTTCTTAATTAATTGGATTAATTAAGAAAATGTAAGTATATCAGCATAATTTTGCTAACTAAAAAGGTTTAGTGCTAATTATCATGGATTAACCAACTAGAGTTTTTCTCTCTAGTGATTTCTGAGTAGAGATCTCTCTAGGTGAGAGAGGAATGGCCAAGACTTCGAGTCTATAGGTTTATGGGTAATTATAATCTCTCATAGGCTGAAAATGGTAGTTTCTTGCAACTCAAGCAGCCCTATAGCTCAAGATGGCGCCCCCTACTACTAATTGAGTCCGTGGAAGGTCAGTGATGACCCTCCCATTACCTGCCAGCTTTAAAATATCAATTCTGTTATATTTTGACATATTTTTGCTTAATTGGTAAATATATGGGAGGCCTTTAGTAAAGTTTATGCTTAAATGATTACCGCAACCATTCAATTTTTCTTAATAATTTAATTTACATTGAATCTTTTGGAAGGACTAGCCGGGTCAGTTTTTGTCCGGATTTAAATCTAAAAATTTCTAGCCCAGGGTTTGTTGTGCTTAAGATTCCAAAAATACCATTTTAATTGCTTTTGAAATAGTGCTTTACATGTTTGTAAGTCCAATGCTTTCCCCTAAAACTTTGAGTTCATCCCTCTCTAGCTAGAAAGGTGGAGACCTTGCAATCACCACAACTTAAGAATTTGAGATGTCCTCATCTCAACCGAACTAGGAAAGTCTTTGAGAAGAGAAATTCATCCTCCCAAGTGGCATCTTCGGTGGGATAATCTTTCCACTTTACCAAATGTTACTGATTACTCTAAGAGTTCTTTTTAGTTTCTCAAGGATACACTGTCGTGAGAGTTTCTACACTTCCTTACTGATTACTTGCTTCTCAATTTTATCCTAAGAAACTCTCAGTGTTGAGCCCATTTAAAAAACCTTTACAAACCAATTGTATCATCTCAAAAACCAAATTAAATCCATTTTATAAAAGATCCATTTATCCACCTTGTTAGCATGAACGTGCTCGATCTAACTGACCATTTAGAGCAATCAGTGTTCAACAAGTATCATGTATTCGAGCTTTGCCAATCTGAATGCGCTCGACGTGTTCTTCCCATCTTGAGCAATTTGCATTCGGCACAAGCTTCCACTATTGCACCACAGGTACCCCCTCTGTGCTCTAACCTGGCTGACCAACAAAATGTAAATGGTTTTAAGAAGTATCACACCAAGAGTTCTTTTTGGCTTCCTATTAGTCTCGTATATTAATACTTTCATATCTAATTCATTTTTCAAGGATACCGTGTGCACAAAGAATGTGAGTTGGTTTCTTAATAAGTATTTCAATCTCAAGATTCAAATTCTTTTCATACTATCGAGAACCTCTGTCTCATTTGCTAGATCAACCCTTAATTTTTCGATTGAATGCTAATTTAACTTTAGATTCCTTAAGTAATTTGGGACCCAAGAAATAATGTATACCATTATATAAGTAACTCAAAGTTTTACATTATCGACTTATAGTGGTTTACAAAACTGCCTATTGTTGTTAAGCTCTAGGATTACTAATTGTAGCCAAGCAAGTGGCTCTTTTATCTTCCTCGTTCATTAAGGTTGGTTCTCCCATGATTGTATAAGCTTTGGCTCCTCTTGCTCTTCCTCTACTTTGTCCTTCATTTCTACCTCCTCTTAGATTATCTCCTTGATTTTGAGGAATGGCTCTAGCAGTAGTTCGATGCTCTTCAGGACACTTATTTCTATAGTGCCTCATTTGATTTCATCCATAGCACCTAACGTTTGGGAAGGTCTACTCCAAGTTCACTGTTGCAGCTACTCCATGTTGTTGATATCCTTGGTTGAAAGTTCCTCTGGCTCTTCCCCTAAAGTTATTAATTCCATTAAAGGTCCTTGTAGAGTTGGTTCCTTCGGCTGCAAGAGGCTTGGCTCTGAGAAGGGCATCCTGTATTGATGTAGGCCTCATGGCTTCGAGACGTGTACTCAGGG